>NC_057718.1:103983425-104038033 GCF_004010195.1 Chiloscyllium plagiosum | reverse complement strand
GGTGTGGGGATGGGTGGGTGGGTGCGGGGGCTGTGAGAATAGGCTGTTTGGCTGACAGTCACGCGTCATCCATTTGGGGAACTAGTCTGTTTGGTTTCTGATTGGTGCAGGAGAAATGTGTCATGAGAAGGGACATAAATTAGCAAGATAATGGCTGGGACACAGGGTGGGGGGGCTACAGGGGAGGGGGGAATCATAAATCATGAGATGAGGCTTCCAGCGGTCTATTTAATCAGGTCAGTAAAGGTAAAGTCACCTTAGTCTTACGAGACCATGGGACTCTCTCCAATGAGAGAGACAGACGACTTTTAGGAACATGAGAACAGGAGTAGGGACCATTCAGTCCATCCAGACTTCCCTAACATTTAATATCATCGTGGCTAATTGAACACTTCATACTTTATACTCACCCCATCCATATAACTGCCACTGGTAATAAAAACATTCCCAAACTCAACCCAAAAACACAGAAAGACTGAGCTTCCTGAGTTCTCTGTTGGCAAGAACTCCACAAGTTCACCACACTCTGAGTTAAACATTTGTTCCTCATCTCAGACCTAAATGGCATAGCTCTGATCTTTTTAACTTGTTGCAGACTCCTCAACCAGGGGGAGGACCCTACCCTGCATTTGCCCTTTCTAATCCTTTCAGTGTTTCGTAGGTTTCAATGAGATCACCCTCACTCTTTGAAATTTTAGAGAATTTAAAAATAGTTTGCTCAGTCTCTCTTCATCTCTCCCGACATCTCCATCTGTGGCAACAAGATCTTTCCTGTGATATGGGAACCAAAACTGGACACAGTGCACCAGGATTGGTCTAACAAAGCTCCGATACAATTGAAACAATAAAGCCATGTCTTTAGAGAAAGTGAATCCTCTTTCTCGTATTGTTACTGCATGAGCTATGGTAGGACAGGTGTGCTTGTTCTATCTGGGGCATTTGGTATCACCAATTTGCTGACTCACCAAGTGCATTCTCCCCTCTCTACGGCACGTCCTCTTGCTCCACGGCTCTGCCTTTCACTTGTAACAGAGTTCCCAAGAGGAATATCCTCTGTAAAGGGTGAACTCTGGGGAGGTCCTAGTATTTGGAGGGTCAGTTACTGGAGAGAAGAATTGAAAAGTGTGGTGCTGGAAAAGCACAGTAGGTCAGGCAGCATCGGAAATTCCTGATGAAGGGCTTATGCCCGAAACATCATCTCTCTTGCTCCTCAGACCTGCTGTACTTTTCCAGCGCTACACTTTTTGACTGTGACTCTCCAGCATCTGCAGTCCTCACTTTCTCCTACTGGGGGCAGAGCAGGGTCCAGTATTGGGTTGCCCCATCCCGAGAACAGTACCAGTTGGACACAGGGTCAGTGGCCACTTGTTGGCTGGTGACATTTGGGAAGGTCATGGATGCTGGTTACAGAGTCATACGGCATGGAAAATAATCCTTCAGTCCAACCGGTCCACGCTGACCATATTGCTCGGGTCCCAATTCCGAGCTGTTTTTCCCACCCAGTGAGGCTGTGACTTGGGCTCTGGACTCAGCTTCCATGCCAGGATTGTGGGAAGAAAGTCCAAGTCAAGTCAAGGAACACAGCGAAAGATCTTTATGCTTGCATTCCAACAGCTCCTGAGGGAGTCGGGAACATATCCAACTCCAGCTACCCCTCCCCGGAGCACTCACTGTGCTTCTGTAACAGGCACTTAAGCTGTTTGGAAATGAAGCACTATTGAGATCATCAAACCTCCCACCTCCCTCTCCCTGGCTCTCATGTTGGGTTATAGGACGACACAATTACACACATTTTAACAGAGAAAAATGTCAGGCCAATTAATTAGCCTGATTGCCTACCAGAAATAAATATAGCATAGGCATTAAGCTTCACGTGTGTAAGAGAGCAGGGTATTATTTTGCAAGACAGCTTGAATATAAACAACAGATTTCAGTCCTTCAGTATGCATCTCTGCAGTGTGGGTGCCCACTAATAGATTACATACAACCAGCTGCCAGGGCCATATAGTTTGTGAGCTTCTGAGGGCAAGCCTATTGTACAATTAACATAATTAGAAAAGGCAATAAGGTGGAAAAAGAAAGAACTGAAATGAATCAATGTATTATCCCTATTGATTACCCTGTGCTTCGGAAAGAACTACAGAGGATCAAAGTGGTGCAGAGTAGGAAGGGAAAATATAGCTGTCCCAGAGAGTCAATTGCTTTCAAAACTATGAGGAATTGCTATGTTGAATTGGTGTTGATCTATACTGAGTAAAATCTTATCCTGTCAAAGTGAATTGTTATCACAGGGGAGGTGACTGCAGGCAGCTAGCTCCATTCACCAGACGTGCAGAGGAAGAGCATACTGGTGTTGTTCAGTCAGCTCGAATACTCCAACATACAGTTTCCAGCACAGACACAGGCTGTTCAGACCATCCTGCTCCATACTGCTCCTATCAAGCATCCTCCCACGCTTGTTTCTCCTGAATTCCCTATCTTATACATAAGGCTCTGTGGTTCTAGTCTTGAATAGATTTGCATCTTCACTTCACTGACCCTATCAAACCTTCCACAATTTGCAAGCCTCCATCAGTCTGCTCCCCTCTAAGGAAGGGATTCCCAGTCTGTTGACTCTCCAGAAAAATAGTTTTCTTTCAGTTCCACTTTTATTCTAGAGAATTATTTTTACCCTTTCTCCAGGAGCTCTGCGTGTGATGAAACCTGGAATTGTTCACAATACTGTCTGCTCGTTTCTCTCATGCTCTGTATTGTTTCCTGTTCGTCTCAGCGGATCCGGCAGCATCTGTGGAGATACCTGCAGAATCTTCTGTTCCTGGAGGTGATGGGCATGCAGTTAGGAGGGGCATTTAATTGGGCAGGCTGTGTTGTTCCCAAACCCTGCTGACCTCACCGGAACTTAAGTTCCAGGCAGAAAGGCCTAGAACAGGCCCTTCCTACCCCACTGTCAATGGAGACACTAAAATGGCCAATGAATGACTACTGAGGGTCAGAGACATCTGCTGGTGGGGATAATCGACAGATGAGAATTCCAAATCCTCAATGAGACTTCAGTCAACCTTCCGGGTGAATGGTCTTTCAGCTGAACTGTGATATGTTTGCAATGCAGCAAAGTGTAATCAGGTACAGGTACATCAGGGAAAGGTGGTGGGAAGGGACGGGAAAGAGCAAAAGGAAGGTTTGGTGATAGCGTGAAGGAGACAGCAGAGATTAAACAACAAAGGGATGATGGGGGAAAGCAAAAGGAGATGGGATAAATAAAGTAATAAAAGACGTTTTGAGAGGAGGTGTGAATGGCAACAGCAGAATTATTTCCAACAATTGAAGAAACGCAAGCAGGGATTCTGATCTGAAATTGTTGAATTTGATTTTGAGCTCGGAATGTTAAAATACACTCGAAAGATGCTCAAACTTTCATTCAATCGCATTGGAGCAGGGCAGGAGGCTGAAGATAGAGAGGTCAGGGTGAGAATGAGATGGAGAGTTAATTCTGCAAGCAGCTGGAATCTCTCTGATCACACTTATGCTGATGGTGTACTACAAAATGGTCAACCAGTCTGCATTCTCCATAAGACAGAGGAGAACATGGTGAGTAGTGTTCCGAAAGAGGGGCTTTGTCATCTGGTTCTGTATGTCTTTGTGTGGACAGTCAAATTGTTGCCAACAAATTCATCTCTTTGAAAACAGAAGTGCTGGAGATTACAACACATCAGGAAGTATCCATGGAGAGAAAGCAAGCTCTGTCTCGATGGATACTGCCTTACCCGCTGTGATATCCAGCATTCTTTGGTTTTCAGTACAGATTCCAGCATCTGCAGTAGTTTGCTCCTAAATTCATCTCTTTGTTCTGTCTTCCAATTCCATTACTGAAACATTGTTGTGATGCTGTAAGTCTATCCTTTCTAGAACATCATATATTTCATATTTCAGGAACAAGCATTCATCAGTTTGGTTTTGAGTTAGCGACATTCCATGCATCGATATAGATAAAAATTTAAAATAATCTGGAAAGAAACACAATCATTTTGTCCTGATGTCCTTGCTGTAATTCTGACTGCACACAGACTCCCCAATGAAGAACATGGTGAGCAGGAGACTATGAAGAATGGTCGAGCAAAATAATGAACCATATTAGTCTTCCTGGAGTTTCTCGACAGAATGAGAATGCCAGTGCCTCTGCCTAAAATAAAGTTACAAACATTATTGTCTGTCACCAAAATATGACGTGTGAGAGGAATGTTCCTGGGATTGAATCCGAAAAGGCAAATTGGCAGAAACACAACTGTGTTTGGGGCGCCCAGGAGTTTATTGTGTGGCGAGAGAAGAATGTGTGGGACAGCTTTTAACTATGGACCCTGCATTTATCCAGGTGATGAGATGTATAAGTGCTGGGGAATTGAACACAAATAATAGCAGGTCACTGTAAGGAGAAAAGACCATAAACCTTTTGACATTTTGAGAGATTTTTGAACCTCAAACTGATGGGGTTGGGGGCATTGGGAAAAACATTGTGAGAAACTCTCTCAGTTAATTTAGAATGGTTGGAACACCCTGTAGAAACTTCCAATAGGCGTGGCTGAAGTACCAGATTTGGTCCAAATGATTCTTTTAACTCTAACAGCTCCTAATGCACCAGCGTGGCATTTCCATTTGTGGCACTACTTTTGTAGACTTACTTGAGGCAATTAATTCATTCCAAATGTATAAGGTCCTCCATCCTGGGTGGAATGAACAGCATTAAATTAATCCTTCTAAAGGGAAGCAGGAATTAAATTTTTTTTTTGATTTACTTGTGTGATTTGGGCGTCGCTGGCTGACCAGCATTGATTGCCCATTCCTATTTACCCTTGAGAAGGTGGGGCTGGGTTGCCTTCTTGAATCACTGCAGTCCAAATTTGCTGTAACATGATTGAAACATTGGGGACACTGTTTCTAAAGTGTGAACTTTTGAAACATGTATTGGCTGTAACGCGATTACATCACAAACGCTTTAAGCACTGTTTCTAAAGCACAATTTTTTCTATAACACGGGGTTGCATTAGAACACAACCATTACGTGATAGACGAACTGACTGTTGGCTTTCACTACATAAGGGATTGGGAAATGGCTCAAAACATTTTCCAAAAAAGGAGAAACAACCTTCACAATTTTGTACCTTTCACAACTTCAATGTCCTAAAATGCTTTGAAGCCAGTCGAGTGTTTTTGCAGGATAGTCCTGCTGAACTGTTGTTGGTTGGCTCAGTTTGCTGGACAGCAAAGTGACACCAACAGTGTCAGTTCAATTCCTGCGTTGTCTGAGGTTACTTTCCTTCTCAACCTCTCCTCTCACCCGAGACATGGTGACCCTCAGGTAAGGGCTAATGCCCGAAACGTCGATTCTCCTGTTCCCTGGATGCTGCCTGACCTGCTGCACTTTTCCAGCAACACATTTCCATCTCTGAAACCACCACCAGTCATCTCTCTCCATCTAGTGAGAGAGCAGCCCTATGGTCTGGTAGGACTCTGGTGACTTTATCTTTATTACTGTAGGAATGTGGCCAATTCACACAGCAAGCTCCCATAAACAGCAATGTGATAATTACAAGATAATTTGCATTTTAGCGGTGCTGCAAGAGGGATAAGTATTGACCAGGGCTGGGGATAACGTCCCTGCACCTTCTTTTGAAGTTGGAGCTATGGGATTATTTGCATCTACCTGAGAGGGTGGACAGGGCTCTCCAAGGAAAATAAATCAGATCTAATAAAAGAAACCATGTAACTTAGGTTATACATAGACATGTTGTATCACTTTCTCGGAATTATTTTTATATCGTGCAACTTGTAAACCAGACAAGTAAAAACCCACTAGTGGGCTATTGTTCCTTTTGTTGCAAATATCAAACAAAAGCAGAACCTGCGATTTCAGTGATTTTTTAGTTTTTGGACTTTCTGAACTTCACACAAAGTTGTGATGCTGGCATATCACAACAGCAACTTCTGTGCTTCTTCTGTGACGAAAGTGGAATCCAACAACTTGATAAAATGCATTAATCTGTCAGGAATATTCCTTGCAGATATTCTTAGTTAGGTTAACAATTCATTAAGAAGGATTAGGGCAGCAGATACACGGAATGCTACCACCTCAAAGTTCCCCTCTGAACTACTCACTGGGTCAAAATCCTGGAGTTCCCTCCCTAATTGCACTGTGGGCTTACCTACACCAAATTACACCAATAAGGCAGCTCAGCATCACCTTCTCCAGCATCAATTAGAGTCAGGCAGTGAATGCCAATGGCACCCACATCTCAAGAGAGAATCACAGAAACATTACTGAGAGGCCAAAGTTCACAAAAGTTGTAAAATATTAGTCACTTTTATTAATTTGATTATCTACTTATATCACAGCCCAGTTTCCCACAAAAACATCATTTCTGTTTCGCACATCCTGCTAGCTTAGATTCCAAAGCAATTATTTCTTTGATAATTACACGCTGTTCTGGAGCCATGTTAATGATGGTTTTCAGGGTGCGTTTTATTATTTGGGTAACCTTTAAAGCTGCAGTTCTGATTCCAATGACCTACATTTTACAAATTCAGAACTATTTCAGAAATTTAAACAGAGCTTTCTAAGTTCTCAGACTCAAATCCAAAAAGAGTGTCAAATTAATCAACTAAAAATATTTAAGAGCAAAGAATGACAAATCTTAAACCTGCGACTGTTCGGTTACATTTAAAAATGAGTGTCATTTTACTCATAGGAGCTAAGTATTTTTTAAAATGTTGGATTTTGAGAACAAAACTTTTGTAGGAGATAAGGATTGGATAATTAACAAGTAAAGAACAATATGAGAGCAGTAAACCAAAGCACTGATCTGGCTTTGTTGAACTCGGGGAAGTGGCGCTGTAGTGGTAATATCACCAAATGACTAATCCAGAAGTCCAGGCTGGTGTCCTGCAGATATGTGCTTGAACACCACCGAGCAAGATGGTGATATTTGAATTCAGAATAAAGTTGGCTTACCCACAGCCATGTATCGCTGTTGAATGCTGTAAAAACCCATCTGATTCACTAATGCCCTTTATGGAAGGAAACCTGCTGTCCATACCTGGTCTGGCCTACATGTGACTCCAGACCCACAGCGATGTAGTCAGATGGAAAATCAATATTGACAAAGCCAGCAACACCCTTGAGACAATTGTACTCATCTGCTGATAAATACAGACTTGTATGAAAAATCAACTCGACTACTCATCTACAACTGTAAACTCTTGTATTAGACTTTTTTTTTTAACTTCTAAAACTTCCTTGTGCCATGTTCTTTACAAACATTTTGCTCCTTCTGTACTGAATGTGCATGTGTAAGTTCGGAGAAGAAGAACCAATTGGCCCCTCAAATCTGCTCCCCTATTCATTAATCTGATGGTTCATCAAGTGTAGCCTCAGCTCCACGTTACTGGCCACTGCCAATAACCTTGAACCCTATCGTCAGTCAAGAATCCTCTGCCTTAAGAACAGTCACTACTCGCTGGGGAAGAAAATTCAAAGAAACAATTCTGTTGGCTCAGTGGTTAGCATTGTTGCCTCACAGCACCAAGGACCCAAGTTCAATTCCCGCCCCGGGTGATTGTCTTTATGAAGTTTGCAATTCTCCCCGTGTCTGCGTGGGTTTCCTCCGGGTGCTCTGGTTTCCTCCCACAATCCAAAGATGTGCAGGTCAGGATGGATTGGCCATGCTAAATTGTCCCATAGTGTCCAGAGATGTGCAGGTTAGGGTAGATTGGCCATGGGGAATTGTCCCATAGTGTCCAGAGATGTGCAGATTAGGGTGAATTGACCGTGCTAAGTTGTCCCATAGTGTCCAGAGATGTGCAGGTTAGGGTGAATTGGCGATGGGGAATTGTCCCATAATGTCCAGAGATGTGCAGGTTAGGGTGGATTGGCGATGGGGAATTGTCCCATAGTGTCCAGAGATGTGCAGGTTAGGGTGGATTGGCCATGCTAAATTGTCGAGAGTGTGGTGCTAGAAAAGCACAGCCAGTCAGGCAGCATCTGAGGAGCAGGATGAAAGGCTTATGCCCAAAACATAGATTCTTCTGCTTCTCGGATGCTGCCTGACCTGCTGTGCTTTTCCAGCACCACACTCTCGACTCTGATCACCAGCATCTGCAGCCCTCACTTTTTCCTCGTTGATTTCAACCCTGCTGTGAAGTCTCTTCCAAGGATGCCTACCTTGAAGAAGTTCTCCTCCTCTCTCTACAAGGATCTCAATGAGTCCCTCTCTCACTGTACTCCCCAAGACCTCTCCTCTGCCCTGACGTTCTTCCTCAAGCAGTCCCGCTACCACAGCCACATCACATTCCTGATGAAGGGCTCCGGCCCGAAACACTGGTTCCTCTGCTCCTCAGATGCTGCCTGACCAGCTGTGCTTTTCCAGCATCACACTCTTTGATCTCCAGCATCTGCAGTCCTCACTTTCTCCATGGGAAATTGTCCTTTAGTCTCCAGGGTGTGCAGGTTAGGTAGATTAGTCATGGGAAATGTAGAGGGCTGGGTCTGGATGGGATGCTCTTCAGAGGCTCAGTGTAGACTTGATGGGTTGAATGGCCTGCTTCCACACTGTAGGGATTCTATGATTTCTGTTTTAAATGGAAGACTCCTTATTTTTAATTTCCAAACATCCTCGCAAGATGAAACAGCCTTTTAGCTTTCAGCATGGTTTAGTGACATGATATATATTTCCCAAAAGGCCTTATCAGTCACTGAAATGAAGAGGCAGGATAATGGCGCTAAGTCATGTTACTCATAATGAGAGTGAGTGCAGACACAATGGGCTGAATGGCCTCCTTCTGTGCTGTAAGAATTCAGTGATTGTGTTTGTCGAAAACTTATGAAGACCCATTTCTGACCTATAGGTGTCAATAACACTCTGAGGTCATGAGAAGATCCAGTTTACAAACATTAAACATTCAAGACTTTAATTTCGCTGGCTAAAAACAATGGGTACTTTAGCAGTGTCACGAGCCCAGATGATCGTTTTACTTTTAGTTTGACCAACGAGAGAAAAGGGCGAGAGAGCTTACTGAATGTGTTGCGAAGTTGTCGGTGACAGGAGACCCAGGCCTGGTGCAAATCCAGAATGTTCCACAGGATACTCCATACGACACTATTCTGATTTTCGTCTGGCTATTTCCTTTCTTGTGTGAAGATTTTCCAAGTTTAATTATGCCACTAGTGTGACAGACTGTGTCAGGTAAATCATTTCCTGATGATCAATAGCACTAATGATATAGGAACAGAGGGAAGTTACAAAGAATTACCTGACAATCCAGCTGGCCAGGCTCAAAATTATACCAGTCGCTCACTCACTCCCTTGCTGTCAATCTAATTCTCCTCTAGATTTCTTCACACCATCTATCTTGGCTACTCGCTGGGATGAAATGGTTGGTTTGTGATGCTGAGAGTGTCGGTTCAATCCCTGCACCAGCTGAGTTTACCATGAAGGGCTCTGCTTCTTAACCTTCCTCCATCTGAGACATGGTGACCCTCAGGTTAAACCAACACCAGTCATCTCTCTCTCTCTCTCTCTAATAAGAGGGCAGTCCTAGGTAGGACTGTATCGACTTTACCTTTAAATAGACCGTACTTTCAAATATCATCAAGCTTTGAATCAAGTAGCCACAACTAAACTCCTTGTGCATCTCCCCTTGTGGTTTCAGGATTTTTGCGATATGTTTTGGAATCCAATTCCTTTACTCCTTTCAACATTGAATTGTACTTCCCATACATTTGCTCTTCTCTATATGATACACTTCCAGTCTTTTGATGTCTTCCTGGAGTTAAGATGCCTTAGGCCATGTAGCCTTTTGGCTGTGTCTGTCTCTGTTGGCACCAATAGCTGGATACCTTTGAGCTAACTCAATGGTTGGAAGTGTACACAGCCCTCCTGGTACTACCTACTGATTCATGATTCTATCCTTTAGATGTCCAGAACGAGCTTTGTTTGAAACAGTTAATCTCTTTCAAGAACTGGCATTTGCCAAGAGCTATTTAACTACCAACTGAATATCTCCACAAAATCAAATAACAGATCAAAACGAAAAGCTGCAAATTCTAAGGGTCTGAAATAAAAGCAGCAAGAAAGCTGGAAACACGTGGAAGATCAGAAAGGCAAAGCCAGGTTTGGTCTTTCATCACTTTCAGGTACTGACGTCTTAAACATTTTTTTTTCTAATTAAGTGTTGCAAATTTTGGACGTTTTAATGGATCATTGATTGAAGCCATGCTTTTAATTCTAATTTCTGAACTTGGAAGTAAAGCACCCCACAATATGAGTAATTATCACTTACAATAGTTTATTCAATTCACAATTTCCCTTTTTGTAAATATTGCAAATTTGATTCAGCAATGTGCAGGAACTATTGAAGCCCATTTTTCGGTCTGCTACTGCAAAAAAGACTCAAAGGCTCATTTGAAATGTTAGCGTTGATTAGTTACACAATCCTACATTAACCTGTAAATTAAAATTCCTTGGTGCAATTTGATGGCTGATTTAATTTTGTCTTTCTTTGTTTGCCTCAGGCTAATTCCATTATGAATTCTCTATACAGTTTTTTTCCCTCAATGATTAGCAGCTTAGGCAGAAGTTCTGATTACTATTGTACACTTAGCACTACATAAAGCAGGGGATTAATATTCCCCAGAAGGATTGTTGCTATGGATTTGCTCTTTTACCTCTAAAAGATGTTTCTCCAGCTTCAATTGTCCATAAATTATGATCTCCTGTGAATCATCACCCTCCCTGACCTCAGTTTAACAAGCCTAAGAAAGTGCCCCAGCACTGACAGAGAAGCAAAGAGATAACTTCAATTATTAATCGCCAGGTTTTGATAATGCACATGCAATGATTTTCCATTCTGCTGCTTCCATTCCTACACAGAAAACAAGCAGGTGAAACGACAATGAACAGGACGCTCCGAGCGTCAGAATAACGTCTGCAGAAAGCAGCAGCTTTGCACTGAGTTGTCCAAGTCCAGCCAACCCCAATACATTTTTGTACGCTATGCTGATGTGTGTACGTTAGGTAATCATTTTGGGTGCACATGTAGAATGTACCGTAGAGAGAGAGTAAGTGTGCGAGAGTGAGAGTGAGTCGGAGTAAGTGTGTGTATGTGTGAAAGATGGAGAGAGACAGCACACCTCTTTACCCCACTCCTCCCCCATCGGATTACTTGTGGAAGACTCCACACAGACAGTGATTTGAGGTTAGAATCGAAACTGGGTCCCTGGCGCTGGGAGGTAGCAGTGCTAACCACTGAGCCACGATACTGCCCCTGGATCGAGACCATTAAGATATGTCAGGGAAAGCAAGGGTCCATATACTGACCCCTGAGGAACCTCACTACAGACCTCCCCATGTCAAAGAAAAGCTATTGACCATTACTCTCTGTTTACTGTCACTCAGCTAATTTCATATCTGTATTGCTGTTGACCTGTTTATTCCATGCCTTTCCACACAGTCTGTTACATGGCACTCTATTGAATCTGTATCACGATTGAGCAGAATATAAAAGAAAAACAGCAACAATGACTGGAAGATTCATAAGGGAGGAAAAATAGAATACAAGGGAAAGCTAGCTAGCAATATAAAAACAGATCACAGGAATTTACCTATTTAAACAAGAAAAGAATCAATTAAAAACAAACGTTTACTTGCATGGAAAGTGAGTTTGAGGACTTAGCAATGGAAAATAAGGAGGTGGTGGGTGAATTGAACAGGTATTTCCCTTCAGCCTTTACTATGGAGAATAGAAACAACATTTTAGAAAAACTGAAAAATCAGTAAGTGAAAGAGGCACTGGGCAACTTATTGTAGGCTGGGGTTGATAATCCTGAAGTCTTGATGGACTTCATCCCAGGCTTCTAAAAGAAGTGACTGGTGAGATAGTTGATGCATTGGTGTTGATTTTCTCAAACTTTCTAGATTCGGGGAAGATGTTGTTAAATTGGAAAGTAGAAACCTAGCTCCTCTATTTAAAGCAGGAGGGGTGACAGAAAGCAGAAAGCTAAAGGCTTATTGGCTGAATGTCTATCATGAGGAAAATGTAAGGTGTTATTATTAAAAGCATTATCGACTTAGACACATTCAACTTAATCAGGCAGCGTCAAAATGGTTTTGTAAAAGGGAAATAATACTTTTACCGACTTGTTAGAATTCTTTGAACAAGTAACATGTGTGTGGATAAAGGGGACCCAGTAGCTTCACTGTGGTTAGATGTCCAGCAGTTATTTCATATGTTGCCACAACAATAGTTATTGTATAGAATCCCTACAGTGTGGAAACAGACATTTCAGCCCAATAAATCCATACTGACCCTCCGAAGAGTAACCCACCCAAGCCTGTTCCTCCTTATGTTACTTTTACCACTGACTAATGCACCTAACCTACACATCCCTGAACACTATGGGGTAATTTAGCATGACCAATTCACCTGGCCTGCACATCTTTGTGACTGTGGGAGGAAACCGGAGCACCCAGAGGAAACCCATCCAGACACGGGGAGAATGTGCAAACTCTACACAGACAGTCACCCAAGGCTGGCATCAAACCTGGGTCCCTGGTGCTGTGAGGCAGCAGTGCTAACCACTGAGCCACCGTGCCACCCCATGGAGAATAAAAGCTCCAAGCGTAGGAGGTAGCAAATTAGGATGGATGGAAGATTAGTTGCCTGACAGGAAGGACAGAATAGCCATAAATTCTCCTTTTACCTGGTTAGTAAGATCTAATGAATACTGTGTCATTGGGAACCCAGTTGTTTACAATTTATGCAAATGGTTTAGATGGAAGAAAGATCACTATATTTGCTGATGACACAAAGACAGGTTGGAAAGTAATTGTGCAATGGATTTAGGAAGCTACAAAGGGGAATAGAAAGATCAAGTGAGTGGGTAAAGATTTGGCAAACAGATATAAGGTGGGAAAGTATGACGTTGTTAATTTTGTCAGGAAGAATTAAGAAGCAGGATATTACCTAAACAGTGAGAGATCGCAGAGCTCTGAGCTGCAGAGGTCTGGATGTCTTAATGCAAGAATCAGAGATGGTTGGAATGCAACTACAACAAATAATAAGGAAAGCGAATCGAATGTTATTGTTTATTGCAAGTCAAATTGAATGTAAAACAAACAATGTTATGCCTCAGTTATACGGGGCATTGGTGAAACCCACATCTGAAATACTGTGTGCAGTTTAAGTCTTCTTGTTTAGAGAAGATGTAAATGCATGGGAGGCAGTTCAGAGAAGGTTTACTGGATTATTACCTGGAATGGGGGAGTTGTCATATGAGGAATTGTTGGAAAGACTGGGCTTGCATCTGCTGGGGTTGGAGGTAACCTGATTGAAACATATGAGATCCTGAGGAGTCTTGGCCAGGTGGATGTGTGAGAATCTAGAACAAGGCAGTCACAGTTAAAAATTCCCATTGAAAAGAGAGATGAGGCAAAGTGTCTTCCTAGGGATTGTGGGTCTTTGGAACTCTCTTTGTGAAAAGATGCTGGAAGCAGAGCCTTTGAATGATTTTAAGGCAGAGCTTGTTAGAATTATGATAAGTGGGGGAAGGGAAGGGGGAGCACAGTGATGTGAAGGGTCATCAGGAGAAGGTGGGACTGTGGAGGGGTCATATCAGCCAGGATGTTATAGAACAGTGGGGCAGGCTCACAGGCTCAAGTAGACACCTGGAAAACTATATTCCTCCACAAATGACCTTCCACATCTTCCCACCAATAAAATCAATGGGGATGATCCGGAGAAATGTGGACTATTTACATATTGGGGAGCCTTGTCTTGGTGAAGGTAGACATGGATGATAAAACTAGTCGATTCCAGTGTTCCAGCTCAGCCTTTGGTCAAAAAAGGATGTTGGAGGACCAGAGATCTCTCACCTGAGACCAAGGTCATCGTTTACCAGGCAGCAATAAGGACTTGGATAATCTACATTGGGCAGTTTAAGGCACAGTTAAACACACTCTCAACTCCTCTCCCAAACCAACTCATTAAAATATAAATGTGAGGCAGGAGCTGTTAGGACAGGTCATCCAGCCTCTTTCTGTGCTTTCAATCTTTCAATCTTCCCTGCTTTTAACATAGCTTAGAAACTGTAGGGATGTGAAGAAAGTACAGGCAATGAAAAACGTTCCTATCTGATCTCTGATAGCAACTGTACTGAGTTGTGCTGTTACTGAGCAACCAGCAACATTCAAATAACATTAGATACAATTTCCCGCTTCCAATTCCAATTTTGAATTTGTCGGAAGAACTCCCAGTGACAACAGTCAATGCTGCGATTACTATAGGATGGGTTAATGTATGGTTCAGTGGAGAACTGTGCATTAGAAAGAGGGAAGTGATAAAATTATTCACACTAAGTTGCAACCAAACAGTTATGGAAAGTAACTAGGCCCTATCTGATAATGCAGCCCCTCAACGCATTTCAACACTCTATCACTGACACGATTAACTTTGAGAGAAATATCAAATGCCTGTGGAAGACATTGCTTGAAGGTCTGATTGAATTTCTCTTGCTTTATTCCAGCTGTCAGGAAGGGAATTCCAGCATTTCCCCCTCAGCAATGGTAAAGGAACAGCAAGATAGTTCCACATCACAATGGTGTGTGGCTCAGGAGGAATTTGCCAGTAGTGGTCTCCGTGTGTCTCCTGCCCTTGCTCTTGTAGGTGGAAGATGTCATGGTTTTGTGAAACGTTATTGTTACCATGATGGACTCTCCTTCTCAGCCTTTCCCTCACCTCAGGCATGGTGACCCTCAGCTTAAACCACCACCCTCTCTGATGAGAGATAAACTCTGTTGTTCACTGGGACTATAGTGACATTATCTTAAATGTTGAATCATCCTGACTTTTCCAACTTCTCTTTGTAGTTCAGGTGTGATGAGAAGCTGGAATAATTTTCTCCTTGAGACTGGGAGGGTTAAAAACTGATGTGACTGAGGTTTTCAAGATGATGTGAAGTTGTGCTGGAGTTTGCAGAGAGAAAAATAGAAGTATTCCTGGTGATGAGCTGCTCAAGATTGAAAACCATTGGGAAAAGATCTAGAGGAGCAATGAAGAGGTAGGGTGACATGGTGGCTCACAGTGCCAAGGACCCAGGTTTGATTCTAACCTTGGGCGACTGTCTGTGTAGAGTTTACACATTCTCCCTGTGCCTGCGTGGGTTTCTTCCAGGTGCTCCTATTTCCTCCCACTGTCTAAAGATGTGCAGGTCAGGTGAATTGGCCATGCTAAATTGCCCAATGTCCACGGCTATGCAGATTAGGTGTGTTAGCCATGGGAAATGCAGGGTTATATGTTAAGGGGAGGTGGAGTCTGGTGGGATGTTCTTCAGAGGGTTGGTGTGGACTTGATGGGCTGAAGGGCCTTCTTCCACACTGTAGGGATTCTGTGATGTCTCACTTGGGGAGTTGTCAGGATCTGGAATGCATGACCTGAAAATATGTCAAAGCTGATCTTTACTTAATTTGGAAAGAGAGTTGGGAAGGTACTGGACAAAGAGGAACTGACAGAGTTTACAAAGCAGGGACTGTGGACTAAGCACAGGACTAAGACTGCTGTCAGGAATGCCTTAATGTTTTTAAAATCATATTGTCTATTGCTGGTTTTTGTTTTTGGCTATAGTTCTCGATCTATAGGTTCTGACCTTGAGTGTATCGAGATCAGAAAAATAACTGTGCATATTCTTAATCCATGACATTTGATTTCCCAATCTCATGGGGTTTGAGATACAAGGATCAGTTTTATTTAACCCTTCATGCAATTTGAATTAAAGGGGTGAATCAGCTTTTCAAAAAAGTGTATCTGCTCAAAACAATGAAAACTTATCATGTTTCAGAAGCTATACTGTGTCCATGAAATAACTGAACACAGGGTGATTATTATCACCCTTTATTTACCAGTGCACAGTACACTGGCTTTCGCCAACCAGCTCAGAGTCACTCCCCTCCATTGAGGAGCTTCTAATCTCCTGATTATAGATTTGTTTTCTTTTTTCTCCTTCCTAAAGTACTGTCGTACAGCAGTAGCGCTTATATTCCCCAGCACCCATGTGTGTGTGTGCATGTAGGTACAAGACACCGTGAAAACACAAGTGAAAACAACTTTATCAATATTCCACCATCAGGAGAGACCCCCATGTGGCCAAGGAATCAGTGACAAGCAAAGCCCAGAACACGCACTGCCTACATGAAAAAAGTGAAGGGGAGGGCAGGGACTCCCCTGATTATATATTTTTTTCTTTACCAACTCCAGCAGGAACACACTGACTGTGTCCCAGCCAGCACAGAGTCAGTCACCTGAACTGGAGATTTTAAAACTCCTGCTTGTTTTCTTTTACCCTCACACTACTGCCTAACTGCAATAGTGCTTATATTTTCCCCAGCGGGTAGGGGTAGGGGTAGGGGTGACAACAGTAGTACAAATCTTGATTCAATTTCCCCTGATTATATTGGCCAGCCAGGGCTTCCCCCCTGATTGGCCCGGGTTAACAACCTCAATCAAGCACCTCGTAGTCATTGAGGTCAACCAGATTCCAGTCACCATATCAGTCCACAAACTGGAATTCTGCTGTAGTTAATCTGCAGTTGGTCCAAAGACAGGGTGTTTGATTGAACCACTTTGGTTTCTAACTTTTTAAACTTAACTGTCCTGCCTGGCGCTGAGGGGTCAGTGTGACCCTCAAGTGCAGGAGACTGTTCTGAGAGAATCTTTAATAGAATCCTGAAATGAAGCAACAACTTGCATTCACGTAGTGTCTTTAATATAGTAAAATATCCCAAGGTGCTTCAGATACAACATATGGTGCAGCACAGAGGAGATCATTTGGTCGATTGTCTTTATGCTGTGTGTATTTCAGAATTGTTGCACTTCCAGATACTCCATTAACAATGACCATACATTGACAAAACAATGTTTATTGGTTTTAAATTCACAGGTTTCAAGTTTTTGTTTGGGTGACAGATGTATTTGATAGATTACATCTTAGTATATTTGACTGCCTGAAGTTGCTTTTGGGGGCAAATTTAACAGACTCTGGAAAAAGCCTGGAATTAAGATTCTAATGACGACCACGAAACCATTTTCAATAGTCAGGAAAGAAACGTCTGGTTCACCAATGTTCTTCAGAAAAGAAAATCTGCCATCCTTAACTGGTCTGGCCTACATGTGACTCCAGACCCACAGTAATGTGGCTGACCCTGAACTGATCGCTAGGAGAAAGTGAGGACTTGGGGTTGGACAACTAGTTCTGGCCTGGCCAGCAGCATCCACATCCTGTGAATGAAATAAAAATGTTTCTCCAAAACTATTAATAGATGCAACTACTTAACGCATTTGTGTGTTGGTTGGAGTTGGTTAGTTACATATAATATGTAACTAACCATACATTGGGTGGGCAGTGAGAGCCTTTTTCCTCAGATGGTGATGTCTAGCACGAGGGGACATAGCTTTAAATTGTGGGGTGATAGATATAGGACAGATGGCAGAGGTTTACTCAGAGTAGGAGGGGCATGGAATGCACTGCCTGCAACAGTAGTAGACTCCCCAACTTTACGGGCATTTAATTATGGTCATTGGATAGGCACGTGGACGAGAAGGGAATAGTGTACAATAGATGGGTTTCAGATTGGTTCCACAGGGCGGTGCAACAACGAGGGCCGAAGGGCCTGTACTGCGTTGTAATGTTATATGTCCTACGTTCTATGAGTATTGAGATCTAATATTCTTTTGCCTATATTCACCATTATTCATTCATTCATTCATTCATTTGTTAGCGTGTATTCTGCCTGAGGTCAAGTCCTTGTTTCTTTGCCCGCTGACATTTCAGCCTTGGCAGTGATTTGCTATTATACACGTGAAAACATTTCTTCTCCATAAACACATTGAAGTAAGTGCATTGGAGTATTTGGGAAGGTATTGATGCTGGTTATCCTCCTCCAGCCATATTAACATTATCAACTGGGCAGAAAGCATTGTAAGTTCAGGACAAAGCATGTTCAAAACTGTTGAACTATTCAATGATCCATCATCTAACTCCATTTACCCATTGATGTTCCATATCCCAAAATAACTGTGGTTAAAAAGGCTGTCAATTTCTGTTTAAAATTAACAATTGATTGAGCGTGAATTTATTTGTGGGACAGAGTTCCAAAGTTCTTCCTGTGAAGAAATGTTTCCTAATTTCCCTTTCGAAAGGTGCTGTTCTTATTTTTTAGGCTGATCCCCCTGTTCCTGAACTATCTTAGTGGGCGGCACGGTGGCACAGTGGTTAGCACTGCTGCCTCACAGCGCCAGAGACCTGGGTTCAATTCCTGCCTCAGGCGACTGACTGTGTGGAGTTTGCACGTTCTCCCCGTGTCTGCGTGGGTTTCCTTCGGGTGCTCCGGTTTCCTACAACAGTCCAAAGATGTGCAGGTCAGGTGAATTGGCCATGCTAAATTGCCCGTAGTGTTAGGTAAGGGGTAAATGTAGGGAAATGGGTGGGTTGCGCTTCGGCGGGGCGGTGTGGACTTGTTGGGCCGAAGGGCCTGTTTCCACACTGTAAGTAATCTAATCTAATCTAACAAATGGAAATAGCTTCTCTTTATCCATCCAAACAGTTCTCCATTAAACCTTCAAAATTTTCATCAAACCATTGCTTACCCTTATAAATTGAATAGTTGGTTAAACTGTTGTGGGGCTACATGCAAGAACTGAACTATACTGTCAGCTACAGATGAGAAGTCAGGGGAACAGTTTGGTCCTTGAGCTAAATAAAGTATAAAGTTTTCCCTCAATGGTTCAGTCACTATCTGAATGATCTGGTGTGAGATTGAGTCCTGTAGAATTGAATGATTGTATCCTAGTCTGTGGAAGCAGTAGACCTGAATGGGGGCAATTTGGACTAAAAGTGCCAGGGTAGGGAGCAGTGAAGCATTAGAAAATTCAGCAGATGCTCCTGACTATTATCCTGCTGCGTATATGAGTCAGGGCATGTATTTGAAACCAGTTAAATTGCCCTGAAGAAGCAGCCTAATCCAGGTTTCACACAAAGCAAACACCAGAGAGTTGACGGCAGGTATGGAATTGAATGAATTGCTGCTTTCAGAAGGACAGAGAAAATTAAAGGGGGGAACATAATTATGAATTAGAAGATGACAATTTTTTTTAATATTTTCAATTATGTTCAGCTGCTTATCGATTCCCTAGGAGATGGGTAGCCCAGGATGTGCTTAATAAGCAAGTTTTTTCCTTAAAGTAATAAAAAAGGCTCATTTAGTGTCCAAACTATATATGTTTCTGATTGATAATACAATTAATATGCCTCATTTATGCTTCCAGACTACGTGAAAAACCTGAAGGCAGACATCTCCTGAAAAAAGGTATTGTACATGTTTGTGCCAATATATTCAGAGGGTCACTTAACACCTGTCTCAGGATAATGCAGCTGATATTTTTAAATTTGGCATTTATAGCTGCTTTAAACAGAAAGATGTGCTTCATCTGGACACTTACTGAAAGAGTGGAAATAGTGAAAGGACTTAACTCACCCTCTTCTGCTAATGCAGTGTGTCTAAGGTTATTACATTTCCCCAAAACACCATTAGAACATATATTCCTAAGCTTTGTATTGGAGATGATCCAGAGCTTATTACAACTCACACCGTTAAGAGGAGAATTGTACATAATGGACTAGTGGTAGCCTGTAGTATAATTGCATGTCATTGCAAGAATGAAAATAATTGTTATTTTTCGCTCCTTGCCTGGGAGAAACTTAGAATGTAGCTACTCTGGAGAATAATATATAGATTAAAAAATGATTCACAGTTACAGACACAACATGGAAAATGCTTGTTAAGGTGCAACAACTCTCTTCACAAAGATTTACAAAAACTTCCTCATGCAGCAATAATGTACCAGGGAGAAACAGCTATAATTCATGTAAAATGTAGAAATTATTCAGGTCTCGAGAAAACCTCTTTACTACTTTAATACAAATGCTCTCATTCTTCTGCAGGTATTCAGCAGGATGACGGGTTTTGATAAAGTGAGCAAAAGGAGACACTGTCTTCTTTGGCAACTAGTGTGTTAACCAGGAGGTAACATTTTTAAAATAAATGGCAAAAGAGTTAAAGGAAAAATAAGGAAGAATTTGTTGCTGAGTTCTGGAACACATTACTCAATAGGGTTGTGGAACCAGATTCCCCAGAAACTTTCCAAAAGGTAGCTGACCATGTCCTTGGAGAGGATGAATTTACAGAGCTACCACATGGGGATGGGGTACCACACTGAATGGGATCTTCAAAGAATTGACAGAGGCCTAGTGGTTTGAAGGAAAGGCCTTTATTTATATCATCATTCCCACAAACACTTCACAGCCAATCAAATACTTTCTGAAATGTGGTGGACACATGGCGGCAACCAATATGTACACAGCACAATCCCACAAACAGAACAGTGATAATGCCCAGAGGGGTCTATTTTGCTGATTCAGGGACAAACATTGGCTAGGAATCCAGAGAAATCCCTTACTGGGAATGGAGGGTTTGAGTTATAACGAGAAGCTGGACAGGCTGGGACTTTTTTCACTGGAGTGTAGGAGGTTAAGGGGTGACCTTATAGAGGTTTATAAAACATGAGGGGCATAGATAAGGTGAATTGCAGGTGTCTTTTCCCTAGGGTGGGGGATTTCAAGACTAGGTAGTATGTTTTTAAGGTGAGAAGAGAAAGACTTAAAAAAGACATAAGGGGCAATTTCTTTATACAGCGTGTGGTTAATGTGTGTAATGAAATTCTCGAGGAAATGGTGGATTTCGGTAAAATTACAACGTTTAAAAGACATTTAGATAAGTTCTAGGAAATGTTTAGAGGGATATGGGCCAAGTGCAGGCAAGTGAAACTAGTTTAGTTTGGGATTATGGTCAGCATGGACTGGTTGGACCGAAGAGTCTGATTCTGTGCTGGCTGCCGTTATGGGTCTTCTCCAAAATACTTGTGTGGGGTCTTTTGCATCTGCCTGAGTGGGCAGCTAGGACCTCAGTGTAATGCCTCACCTGAAAGATAGCACCTCCTACTGCACAGTGCTCCCTCAGCACTGCCCCAAGTGTCAGCCTTGAATGTTGCATTCAAAGCGTAGGGTGTGTGACCTGAAGCCAGAATATTGTGACTCAGAGTGAGCCTGTTACCTTAATGAAGTCATGACCAACACTTAGACACCTCTGCAGTGCACATAAGATTTCCTGATTCTGTGATAAGGTTTTGATGTGGAAGTACAGGATACTTCAGAGAGTCTAGTTGGCTTGGTGTGATATGAAGCAATCACATAACTCAAATGCTAAAGAGTTCTGTGACACATTCGGAGTTTTACCTCTGAGCTAGAAAACCCTGCTGCTCCAGAGGTGTGTGATAACATCTGTGAGTGGTCGATTAGAAAATATCTATAAATCACATGCTGTGGTAGACTCCAAATTCATGTTTTCCAAGCTTTGAATCTTGCCTTTCCTGACCTCAGGTTTATCTGAAGCATCTTTGTTGTTTTCAAACCTGTGATACATTTCCCTCTGTCCAGTGGGAAACCTGAGATCTAGATGATTATACGAGGAGTCCATTTGTTTTTAGCTGGCTGTCCTCTAGGTGCATAGAGTTAAAATCATGACTTGCATGTGCCACAATAGGCAGTGAGTGAAAATGAAATGCATATATTACAAGAAAAGTCCTGCTTAAAAAGTATCAACCCTGCCGTTTGTGTCAACGAAACAAAATGGACAGGGGTATGTATTAATTCAAAGTTTAATTGTGGCACTGACAACATTCAGAAACCATGTTCACCTGCAGGTTATAACAAGTGGTCCCACAACATCCAAGACGTCTCCGGGTTTTTGAGTCTGTAGTTCACAAAGTTCAGCTGCACAAAACAAAGCACTGCAGATGCTGTAGATCTGAAACAAGAGTCTGACAGAGGATCATTGGACTCAAAATGTCAACTCGGTTTCTCTCTCCACAGGTGCTGCCAGACCTGCTGAGTTTCTCTAGTGCTGGCTGTTTCTGTTTGTTGCACAAAACAAAAACTGAATGGAAAACTAAAGTGTTCTGGTGCTGGACACCAAATTAATGCAAAGTCACCCTCTGATGAACTGGGTCGAAACAATTGGATTGCCTTCCATTTGGAATGCTCTCAGTTGACCGTTCAGAATGATACAAACCTCCTACCTGCTTTTAAACCAGTATGTATTGTTCATATCTTAATAAGGGATCATATCCTGTTCAACTTGTCACACATTGAAATTTTTGCATTAGACTTTTGAGTGGGAAGGCCTGGATGACTGGGAAATAATGGAGGGGGAGATGTTGACAACACTATCAACTATTGATTACTTCTCTCAGGAACAGAGCTGACTTTATAATTTCCTTTCAGTGTTGGAATGCTCTCCCTTCAATAAATCAGCTCATTCCCCCTTCATTCCCTTTATTCCCACTGGCACCTCCTGTCGGGATGCCTTAAACCATCACAGTGTTGTTCCTAATCATGGTGGATGCCCCATCACCAACAGATAAGAATTAAAGTGTGTGGGCGAGTGTTCCTCACTCCATTCAAGAATCTAACAGGAAACTGAACAATTATTGTCAACATCCGGAACTCCGAATGAAAGCTGGGATACTGATCATGTTTTGGCTCAAAGCATATTCATTATTCACATCCTTACTCCTAGCTGTCCTTCAAATAATTCGTTATAATTCAGTACAATTTTGTTATAATACTTTATTCATTAAATTATTTACCAATTAATTCTTGTTAAACTAAATCAAGAAGTGCCTGTTTTCTGAGAGGAATTTTAATATACATTCAGATTAGTTCTATGGGAAGGAACTATACCTAAATGGTTAAATGTTCAGGAAAATAACAGCCCTTTGTCCCAGACTCATATATAGTCATTGACAATAAAAATTACAAAAAACTATAACAGTGTGCTGTATCTATCTTGTACACAAAAGATTTGCGTGAGTGGCAGTAACCCACAAAATGCTCCAATTCCTAGAGGTGTTCACTATATTGTTCACTCTAGTTTCCCAAACAGGTAATCACCATTTACTTCAATTTAATTCCAGTAAGATGGCAGTGGAGTAAGGCTTCAGAGCACGGGGATCTTTTCATTTCTTTTGTTCCTTTCGCCTCTTCTCTTGATTATCTTTACACTTCGACTTCACATTACTTACCTCTTGGGGAGGAACTCACTGGCAACAGCATCGGTGTCAGGGATTGGGCCCAGCAGCACGGACTGGAGTGGGCCCAGCAGCACAGACTGGAGTGGGCCCAACACCACAGATTGGAGTGGGCCCAACACCACAGACTGGAATGGGCCCAACAGCACAGACTGGAGTGGGCCCAACAGCACAGACTGGAGTGGGGCCCAACAGCACAGACTGGAGTGGGGCCCAGCAGCATGAACTGGAGTGGGCCCAGCAGCACGGACTGGAGTGGGCCCAGCAGCATGAACTGGAGTGGGCCCAGCAGCACGGACTGGAGTGGGCCCAGCAGCACAGACTGGAGTGGGCCCAACAAGCACAGACTGGAGTGGGCCCAGCAGCATGAACTGGAGTGGGCCCAACAAGCACAGACTGGAGTGGGCCCAACAGCACAGACTGGAGTGGGCCCAGCAGCACAGACTGGAGTGGGCCCAACAGCACAGACTGGAGTGGGCCCAACAAACACAGACTGGAGTGGGGCCCAGCAGCACAGACTGGAGTGGGCCCAACAGGACAGACTGGAGCGGGCCCAACAGCACAGACTGGAGTGGGGCCCCGCAGCACAGACTGGAGTGGGCCCAACAAGCACAGACTGGAGTGAGCCCAACAAGCCAGACTGGAGTGGGCCCAGCAGCACAGACTGGAGTGGGGCCCAGCAGCACAGACTGGAGTGGGCCCAACAAGCACAGACTGGAGTGGGCCCAACAAGCACAGACTGGAGTGGGCCCAACAAGCACAGACTGGAGCGGGCCCAGCAGCACAGACTGGAGTGGGCCCAACAAGCACAGACTGGAGTGGGGCCCAGCAGCACAGACTGGAGTGGGCCCAGCAGCACAGACTGGAATGGGGCCCAGCAGCACGGACTGGAGTGGGCCCAGCAGCACAGACTGGAGTGGGCCCAAAAAGCACAGACTGGAGTGGGGCCCAGCAGCACGGACTGGAGTGGGCCCAGCAGCTCGGACTGGAGTGGGGCTCAGCATAATGGACTGGAGTGGGCCCAACAAGCACAGACTGGAGTGGGACCAGCAGCACAGACTGGAGTGGGCCCAACAAGCACAGACTGGAGTGGGCCCAACAGCACAGACTGGAGTGGGGCCCAGCAGCACAGACTGGAGTGGGGCCCAGCAGCACAGACTGGAATGGGCCCAACAAGCACAGACTGGAGTGGGGCCCAGCAGCACAGACTGGAGTGGTGCCAACTAGCACAGACTGGAGTGGGCCCAACAGCACAGACTGGAGTGGGGCCCAGCAGCACAAACTGGAGTGGGGCCCAGCAGCACAGACTGGAGTGGGCCCAACAGCACAGACTGGAGTGGGCCCAGCAGCACAGACTGGAGTGGGCCCAGCAGCTCGGACTGGAGTGGGCCCAGCAGCACAGACTGGAGTGGGCCCAACCGCTCGGACTGGAGTGGGCCCAGCAGCACGGACTGGAGTGGGGCCCAGCAGCACGGACTGGAGTGGGTACAACAGCACAGACTGAAGTGGGTCCAACAGCACAGACTGGAGTGGGCCCAACAGCACAGATTGGAGTGGGCCCAGCAGCACGGACTGGAGTGGGGCCCAGTAGCACAGACTGGAGTGGGGCCCAGCAGCACGGACTGGAATGGGTACAACAGCACAGACTGAAGTGGGTCCAACAGCACAGACTGGAGTGGGTCCAACAGCACAGATTGGAGTGGGCCCAGCAGCTCGGACTGGAGTGGGGCCCAACAGCACAGATTGGAGTGGGCCCAGCAGCACGGACTGGAGTGGGGCCCAGTAGCACAGACTGGAGTGGGTCCAACAGCACAGACTGGAGTGGGCCCAACAGCACAGACTGGAGTGGGGCCCAGCAGCACGGACTGGAGTGGGGCCCAGCAGCACAGAATGGAGTGGGGCCGAGTAGCACAGACTGGAGTGGGCCCTGCAGCACGGTCTGGAGTGGGGCCCAGCAGCACAGAATGGAGTGGGGCCGAGTAGCACAGACTGGAGTGGGCCCAGCAGCACGGTCTGGAGTGGGCCCAGCAGCACAGACTGGAGTGGACCCAACAGCACAGACTGGAATGGGCCCAACAGCACAGATTGGAGTGGGCCCAGCAGCACAGAATGGAGTGGGGCCCAGTAGCACAGACTGGAGTGGGGCCCAGTAGCACAGACTGGAGTGGGCCCAGCAGCACGGACTGGAGTGGGTCCAACAGCACAGACTGGAGTGGGCCCAGCAGCATGGACTGGAGTGGGGTCCAACAGCACAGATTGGAGTGGGCCCAACAAGCACAGACTGGAGTGGGGTCCAGCAGCACGGACTGGAGTGGGACCAGCAGCATGGACTGGAGTGGGGCCCAGCAGCACAGACTGGAGTGGGACCAGCAGCATGGACTGGAGTGGGCCCAACAAGCACAGACTGGAGTGGGACCAGCAGCACGGACTGGAGTGGCCCAACCGTGTGGCTTGTGGTGTCAATGTTGGAGGTGAGTCTGTGAGCCGTGGTTGTATCGGTGAGGTCGGCCCGAGGTCGACCCGTGGAGCCGGAGGAGTTGGGTTTGGGCCTCTGCGGTTCCTGGTAACACCGGGCAAGTCAGTGAGATGCAGGCATCGGTGGGGGTGAGATGGCACTGATGAGTGAGCGCGGCTGATCGATGATGGGGACTCATAGCTGGCCACCCAGACTCATAGCCCATAGTGGAGTACTTAACAAGAGGGACAACCACCAGATGAAGGAGCGACGCTCCGAAAGCTAGTGCTTCCAAATAAACCTGTTGGACTGTAACCTGGTGTTATGCGATTTTTAACTTTGTCTACCCTAGTTCAACACCGGCTCCTCCACATCATGACTGTGAAGCTGGACTCTTTCTTTGTTTCTTCATTTTTCTACCTTTATCGTCTGTGTTTTGTTTATTTTTCTGTGTTTTGAGATGGCACTGGAGAGTGGTGACACTATACAACACTTTTCACTGTATTTTGAAACCAGGCACACGTGTCAAGAAATAAATCAAATGTTTTTCAGTAATTATTGCTGGGTGTGGCACGGTGAAGACATTAAGAATTCGAGGAGTGTTAACATGCCTTTCTTCAAATTGGGCAATGTTTTATGAGCTGACCGGGAAGCAGTAAAATGATGATGGGTTTTGAAATGTTGGAATTTCTAATCGTAATGAGCGTTTGTGATCACATTCCCCTAAGATCCATATCTGGAAGGTGTGAAAATGCAAATGAAATGTTTATCCCAGGCAAAACGTGATGATTATAAAATATTATTCCCCAGAAACTGTGCTTCAAAATTGTTGTGGGCTATTGGTTGGGTCTCCTGTGCCGTGCTTCAGTGCAGGTGCTAAAGCGCACCATGATGTTCAATTATATTTCTATCGGATCAGTTCCCAAACTGCCTGGGAATTAGGGCTTACTATCTCCTGCCTTTCCTCGTTAATATTGTAACTGAATGAACGACACCCTTCCATTGTAATAACCTTTTGTAGCCATCAGTACAGTGCAGATATTTTCCATTTCCATAGCCAACAGTGGTTCATTCTCCTCATAGCTGTGCGGTGGGGGTGGGGGTAGGGGAGGTATGATGGGAGGGGGGAATGGGGTGGGTTGCTCTTGGGAACCTCTGGAAATGATGCTCGGTTTTGGCTGATCTTGGACTGGATTTGTATCCTGCCTCACGCACATTCCGACTGAGCTCTGCATGTGCTGCTGCCCACTTTGACCTCGTTCACAATTAATTCCCACTTCCCCTCATCAGCACGTCTTTGTTTTAAAACAGAAGGCATTGGTAAGATGTGTGTGTCGCTGGCTGGGCCAGCATTTACTGCCCCCCGCCCTTGAGCTGAGAGGCGTGCGGGGGTCACTTCACTGGGCAGTTAAGAGTCAACCACATTGCTGTGGGTCTGGAGTCACATGTAGGCCAGACCAGGTAAGGATGGCAGATTTCCTTCCCAGAAGTGAATCAGATGGGTATTTAACACAACTAGCAATGATTACAGTGCTGCCATTAGACCAGCTCTTTACTTCATGAGGAAGACTCCAGCTCCCTCATTCACTGCCGCAGCCCTCTAATTCTTTCTTTTCTTGGAGCAAATGATTCTGTCCCCACCTCTCTGCTAGGCACTGCCTTCCAGACCCTAATCATCTGAGGTATACAAAAGATTTTCCTCAGATGGTCATTTCTCTGCCATCTGTACCCTCTGGTTCTCAGTCCTTCCACCAATGGGAACACCTCCTCTGTATCCACTCACAGAGTCATTCAGGTGTACAGCACGGAAACTGACCCTTCGGTCCAACTCGGCCATACCGACCAGATATTCTAACCCAATCTAATCCCATTTGCCAGCACCTGGCCCATATCCCTCTAAACCTTTCCTATTCATATATCCATCCAGATGCCTTTTAAATGTTGTAATTGTACCAGCCTCCACCACTTCCTCTGGCAGCTCATTCCATACACGTACCACCCTCTGTGTGAAAATTTTGCCCCTTAAGTCTCTTTTATATCTTTTCCCTCTCACCCTAAACTCATGCCCTCTAGGTCTGGACTCCCCACCTCAGGAAAAAGACCTTGTCCATTTATCCTATCCATGTCTCTCATGATTTTATAAACCTCTATAAGGTCACCCCTCAGCCTCCAACACTCCAGGGAAAACAGCCCCAGCCTGTTCAGCCTCTCCCTGTAGCTCAAATCCTCCAATCCTGGCAACATCCTTGTAAATCTTTTCTGAACCCTATCAAGTTTTACAACATCCTTCCAATAGGAGGGCGACCAGAATTTCACGCAATATTCCAAAAGTGGCCTAATCAATGCCCTGTACAGCCACAACATGACCTCCCAACTCCCGTACTCAATACTCTAACCAATAAAGCAAAGCATACCAAATGCCTTCTTCACTATCCTATCTACCTGCGACTCCACTTTCAAGGAGCTATGAACCTGCACTCCAAGATCTCTTTGTTCAGCAACACTCCCAAGGACCTTACCTTTAAGTGTATAAGTCCTGCTTTGATTCTCAGTCCAGATCTCTCATCATTTTGCAAACCTGGATCAAATTTCCTCTGGCTCTCCCCCTCTGCCAAGGGTTGGGGCGGTGCTGCTCCAGGTGCATCCCAAGTAACCCAAAGTCTACCATTCCTGGCACCCCTCCCACAGACCCTCCCTCATTCCCTGTGATTGTGAAGACTGATTTGGAAAGATCCGAGTTTGCCTGTTATAAACAGAGACGAGGATTTCATACAAGTTTAAATGTTTCTCCAATATCGTCCCATAGCATTCTTTTGAAATGCCCACGTTGGCAGCACAGTGAACCTGATTATTTCATTTCAGTCATTTTAACAGGCTTAAAGTGAGCAGGTGACTGAATGTTTCAATGCAGGGGAGGTTTATTGGTGGCAATGTAATGGAGATGAATTAGATATAAAGTGTATATTAATTTAAGATGAGCAGTAATTGGGACAGAGTGAGTATATCTCTCAGTATGATTCAGGACAATCTGGTATCTAGTTTAGGTGACGCTGCAAGTATTTGAGTGGCTCACGCAAGGTTTCTTCAGGTAAGTAAGGGATTCTCATCACTCGGGATACTCTGTAATAAAATAAAATACTGCGGATTCTGGAGATCTGAAGCAAACACTGGAAATTCCTGGAGACACCCAGCATGTCTGGCAGTGTCTGTAGAGAGAGAAATAGATTCAAAGTTTTGAGTCCAGTCTGATTTTTCTTCAGAGTTTCTCTGGCATTCTCTGTGGTTATAATGAAGCATACATGTCTCCCAGAGACCCTCCTGGTCCAGATTGGAGAGGTTAAGATATCCTCTGCTGGGGAAAGTGATGCAGAATACCCTTATTTTGTCACAATGCCCTTATTTGGAGTATTGTGTGCAGTTCTGAGCCCCAAATCTCAGGAAGGATGTACACTACTACCCTGGAGCGTGTTCTGAGAAGCTTCATGAGAATGGTCCCAGGAATGAAAAGCTTAACATATGAGGGTCTATACTCGATTGAGTTTGGAAGAAGGAAGGGAGATTTAATTAAAACTTACAGAATACTGAATGGCCTGGACAGAGTAGATGTTGGGAAAATGTTTCCATCGGGAGGAGAGACTAGGGCCTGAGGGCACAGCCTCAGAGTAAAGGGAAGACCATTTAGAATGGAGATAAGGAGAAACTTCTTCATCCAGAGAGTGGGGAATCTATGGAATTCACTGCCACAGAAGGCTGTGGAGGCCAGGTGACTGAGTATATTTAAGACTGAGATAGATAGATTCTTGAAGATCAAGGGTTACAGGGAAAAAGTGGGAGAATGGGGTTGAGAAACTTATCAGCCATGATTGAATGGTGGGAGCAGACTCAATGGGCTGAATGGCCTAATTTCTGCTCCTGTGTTGTATGATCTAATTAACTAGACCTCCTTCCCCACCTGAGCCAGTCGCCTCAGCTCCCCCTTTAGAAGGGGCTAACCATTTGCCAAAAATATTTGCAGCCTTCAGGAGATCAGACATTAAGTCAACCCTGATCCTGTTCAGTGAGTCTCTTTGCACTGGATGGTGCCGATTTCACCTGCTTTCAGAATCTGAGACTAATGATCCACAGAAATCCAAGCATGGGAACTGGCAGTGTCAGAAGTCACACGACACCAGGTTATAGTCCAACAGGTTTATTTGAAATCACTAGCTTGCAGAGCGCTGCCCCTTTGTCAGGTGAAGTCCGGGAGAGTTGACGTTTGGACCATTAAGTAAATCAAAATCTACTGTCAGAAATGGTGACAATGAAGTGCTTGGGTTGTTGCAAAAGCCTATCTGGTTCAGTCATCCCCTATGCCCCACGCAGGCCTGTATGTGACTGCAGACCCAGAACAACATGGGAGATACCTTTCTGGAAGCGAAACCACTCAGTAAAGGGAGTGACCCATCATCACCATCACCCAGGCAATTAGCGACAGACAACAAATGCTGGACCAGCATTCAATGCCCACATTCGATCAATCAGTTGAAAAGGTAGATAAAGATTTTGACTGAGTTAGAGTCAGTATGAACCACAGCCATACAGCCCTGGATGATAGCCCCCCTGTCAATCACCCCTCCACCCTGACTGCTGCATTTATGAGAGGATTGCACCAGAGTGAATGTAAACTTTAGCTTCCAGCTTTAGAAGACAAAATTAAAAGCTCTGATAAATAGCACCCTTGCAAACTCCATTCAGTAACAGTCAATGGATAGAAGTGATTAATAAGCTTCTGCTGCAATTTTTAATAAAATTCAGTGAGCTGAGATTTAAAATTCCACACTTAGGTCTGTCAGCAAAGCATCAAATTCTTTCACACCGTGATCGCTTATTTCCTGCTCGTTTACATTTGTTTCATTGTGAAATGTGGCGCATATATTGAAAATCCTAATTTTATTTTCACTGATTGAATCCAAAACCAGAACAAAGTTCACTTCAAGCTGAAGGAGATTGAGGGTAGTTTTTCTTTCACTAAAACAATGTTGCTTTACTAAGAATCTTCCAACTCTGCTGATAGAGTAAGGAGAACAAACAGCAAGGACATTTACTGTGCAGAGTTGACATTGCCCTGAATTTGACCTTGAAGTGAATTGAAAACTTTTATATAATAATAATCAGAAAGGGCTAATGCAATGTTGACCTTTGTCTCAGGGGGTCACGATATGTTTTAAGCTAGCACAGCTACTTGCACATGGAGAAACTAATCTGGAGTATCTCACGGTATCTGCTCATACCCAGTCCTTGAGGCAACTTGCCCCTGATCATTAGATTGGTGTTTCAATGGTGTTTCACCATCTCTGAATCATGATCATTAGATTGGGCTCTTTAATTCCATATGTACTGTAACACTCCTGCATTTACATCAGCACATAGTACATTCTCAAGGACAGCTCTCTAATGCAGCGCTCTCTGTACATACTCATTCTGGACTGGTATCTCCTCTCTTGCTGATGCTACGAGTTGTGAGATCAGTTATAGCATCCTGATTGACACTGAATTTCAATGTCCTACAATACAGACAGTGGGAAGTTGTGTTTCTGTCAAATAGAACCTTGGCCAGACCTGCATTTGGAGAACCCAGGCTCTGTCCTGGACACTGCACCTCCTCAGATTACATTAGGTAACACGGCAAGGGGACAGCAGACTGAACAAAATGAGATCAAGACCTAGAGGATTATACCGATAGGACATATTGAATGAATTGGTGTCAAAAGATGAAAAGCTAATTGGATTGCAAATCATCAGAATGATGCAGAGATGATTAAATAGAGTTCAGTGTAAATGATGATATTATTGAACAGTAGAATAGGCTTAGGCTAGGATGAATGGCCTACCTGTGTTCCTATATTGCTACAGTCATTGAAACACCAGTCACAGTTCCATATGAATAGTTTAGTGCCGTCTTATGGATTTCTGCTTACGTTAGACCATGTGACATGTACCATAGCAACATATAAGCTTCTGTAGGTTATTTACAAAACTGACTATTTACATGGCTACAATATCACAGGCTTACACAGAGAGTCTGGGCTCTGTGCTTACACACATGGTCTGGGCCCTGTGCTTACACACACGGTCTGGGCCCTGTGCTTACACACACGGTCTGGGGTCTGTGTGTACACACACATGGTCTGGGCTCTGTGCTTACACACATGGTCTGGGCTCTGTGCTTACACACACAATATGGGCTCTGTGCTTACACACACGGTCTGGGCTCTATGTTTACAAACATGGTCTGGGCTGTGTGCTTACACACACGGTCTGGGCTCTGAGCTTACACACACGGTCTGGGCTCTGAGCTTACACACATGGTCTGGGCCCTGTGCTTACACACACAATATGGGCTCTGTGCTTACACACACTGTCTGGGCTCTGTGCTTACACACATGGTCTGGGCTCTGTGCTTACACACACGGTCTGGGCTCTGTGCTTACGTACATGGTCTGGGCTCTGTGCTTACACACACAATATGGGCTCTGTGCTTACACAAACGGTCTGGGCTCTGTGCTTACACACATGGTCTGGGCTCTGTGCTTACACACACGGTCTGGGCCCTGTGCTTACACACGTGGTCTGGGCTCTGTGCTTACACACACGGTCTGGGCCCTGTGTTTACACACACGGTCTGGGCCCTGTGCTTACACACACGGTCTGGGCTCTGTGTTTACAAACACGGTCTAGGCCCTGTGCTTACACACACGGTCTGAGCCCTGTGCTTACACACAAGGTCTGGGCTCTGTGTTTACACACACGGTCTGGGCCCTGTGCTATACACATGGTCTGGGCCCTGTGCTTACACACATGGCATGGGCTCTGTGTTTACAAACACGGTCTAGGCCCTGTGCTTATACACACGGTCTGGGCCCTGTGCTTACACACATGGTCTGGGCTCTGTGCTTACACACACTGTCTGGGCTCTGTGTTTACACACACGGTCTGGGCTCTGTGCTTACACACACGGTCTGGGGTCTGTGCGTACACACACGGTCTGGGCTCTGTGATTACACACATGGTCTGGGGTCTGAGCTTACACACACTGTCTGGGCTCTGTGCTTACACACATGGTCTGGGATCTGAGCTTACACACATGGTCTGGGCTCTGAGCTTACACACAGGGTCTGGGCTCTGTGCTTACACACACTGTCTGGGCTCTGTGCTTACACACATGGTCTGGGCTCTGTGCTTACACACACTGTCTGGGCTCTGTGCTTACACCATGGTCTGGGATCTGAGCTTACACACATGGTCTGGGCTCTGAGCTTACACACAGGGTCTGGGCTCTGTGCTTACACACACTGTCTGGGCTCTGTGCTTACACACATGGTCTGGGCTCTGTGCTTACACACACGGTCTGGGCTCTGTGCTTACACACACGGTCTGGGCTCTGTGCTTACACACACAATATGGGCTCTGTGCTTACACAAACAGTCTGGGCTCTGTGCTTACACACACGGTCTGGGCTCTGTGTTTACACACATGGTCTGGGCTCTGTGTTTACACACACCGTCTGGGCTCTGTGTTTACACACACGGTCTGGGCTCTGTGCGTACACACACGGTCTGGGCTCTGTGTTTACACACATGGTCTGGGCTCTGTGCTTACACACACTGTCTGGGCTCTGTGCTTACGCGCATGGTCTGGGCTCTGTGCTTACACACACAATCTGGGCTCTGTGCATACACAAACGGCCTGGGCTCTGTGCTTACACACATGGTCTGGGCCCTGTGCTTACACACACGGTCTGGGCTCTGTGCTTACACACACGGTCTGGGCCCTGTGCTTACACACACGGTCTGGGCCCTGTGCTTACACACGTGGTCTGGGCTCTGTGTTTACACACACGGTCTGGGCCCTGTGCTTATACACACGGTCTGGGCCCTGTGCTTACACACACGGTCTGGGCTCTGTGTTTACACGCACGGTCTGGGCCCTGTGCTTACACACACGGTCTGGGACCTGTGCTTACACACACGGTCTGGGCTCTGTGTTTACACACACGGTCTGGGCCCTGTGCTTATACACACGGTCTGGGCCCTGTGCTTACACACATGGTCTGGGCTCTGTGCTTACACACACTGTCTGGGCTCTGTGTTTACACACACGGTCTGGGCTCTGTGCTTACACACACGGTCTGGGCTCTGTGCTTACACACATGGTCTGGGGTCTGAGCTTACACACACGATCTGGGCTCTGTGCTTACACGCATGGACTGGGCTCTGTGCTTACACACATGGACTGGGCTCTATGCTTACACACACGGTCTGGGCTCTGAGCTTACACACACAATCTGGGCTCTGTGCTTACACACATGGTCTGGGCTCTGTGCTTACACACATGTCTGGGCCCTATGCTTACACACACGGTCTGGGCTCTGTGCTTACACACACATGGTCTGGGCTCTGTGCTTACTGAAGATATGACACATTTGATTGATTCATGACACTGACTCCGTCACACAGTTGGAATGGTAGGAGGTGAGGTAGGTCTCTTGATTTCAGAACGGCATGTGTCAGAATGTCATGTAACTGCCTTGAAGGTAGAGTGTCTGTCTCACCTGGAATCGGCACCATAATAAACATAGTTTTAGTCATAATTTGCTGTTAATTCTCCAGGAATTCCTTCCCAATTGTTCTCTCTGAGCAGTGCTGGAAGGTTACAAAGCTATCCTTGACGCCTGAAGTATACCTCTGCCCAGATGAGTGACAGACAGACTGAGTGAGTGAGTGTGTGTGTATACGTGAGTCTGTGTGCGTGTGTGAGAGACGGTGTGCATGCATGTCTCTGTGTCTGTGAGACCGTATGCATGTGTGTGTCTGTGTGAGAAAGACAGAGACTATGTGCGTGTGTGTCTTTGGGAGAGACTGTGTGCATGTGTGTGTGTGCACATGTATCTGTGTGCGCCTGTGTGAGAGAGAGGCTGTGCATGTGTGTGCGCACGTATCTGTGTGCGCGTGTGCGAGAGAGACTGTGCATGTGTGTTTGCATTTGTCTGTTTGTGTGTGTGCATGTGTGAGAGATTGAGACTGTGTGTATGTGTGTTGTGTTTCTATTTCTTAGTGAAAAAATAAAAATTGCAAAGCACATACAAAATAAATAAATTGCCTCACAGGGCACGGTGTAATCTGGTATCATCTTGTATTTATTCCTGTTTTAATCATTTGAGCTTTTCAGTAAGTGCGCCTCATTCAAGTGAAAGAAAGTGTGTGGGATATCATCGCACTCCATTAGCTCAGTGTGTGTCAGGAGACCATCTGATCAGAAGGACATCCCAGGCAGCAATCTATCATTAGTGATCCTGGTCAGAACTGCAGGCAGCCAGTCTCCTGACAGGTCATTATTTGTCATAGACGGTTCATTTACCTTCAAAGAATAAAACTTCTTTATCATCTGCTGTCAGGGTACATGATGGATTCATTGGCAGATCACTTCTCATTTTGTGCTTCATCAGGCTTATTGACGAATACTATTTGATGTTAAGAAATTGGGTGGCCTGGCTTTTTGACGAATATAGATTTCTCAGCTGTTCAGCACCACATTATGAGTGATGCAGTTTGTTTAAGGAGCTCTGTCTAAAGGATCTCCTTGCCTGTTTCATAGACTCTCTCGTCTTACTTTGGAAGACTTTCAATGTCAAACATGATTAAGGCAACATCACCCATTTTATTTCCTGAAGTGTCCTTCCAGAGGTTTTGTTGAGTTCTTGAAATGGATGTTGTGCACAGTTTTATCACCTGGCATTAAGGGCTCGTGTGGCACAGTGGTAGCATTCCTACCTCAGAGCCAGGAGGCCTGGGATCAAGACCCACCTGCTTCGAGTGTGCGTTATAATGCAATGATTGCTAGTATGGAGGCTAAACAGGTTGGGAATCTACTCATTGGTGTTGACAAAAATGAGAGGTGGTCTCATTGAAACATATTGGATACTGAAGGGGCTTGACAGGGTCAATGCTGAGAGGATGGTTCCCCGTCTGGGTCTAGGCCCAGACGGCACTGTCTCAGAACAAAGGGGCACCAATTTCAGACTGAGATGAGCAGAAATTTAGTCTCTCAGAGGGTTGTGAGTCCTTGGAGCTGTGGAGAGAAGGTCATTGTGTATGTTTAAGGCTGAGATCGATAGATTCTTGATCACAACAGGGAATCAAGGGAAAGGGAGGAAATTGGATGTGAGGAATGTTGGATCAGCCATGATCCTATTGAATGGTGGGGCAGGCTTGAAGGACCAAATTTCTGTTCCTATTTCATTTGGTCTTATGGTCTAACATGTTGATTAAAAATATTCAGAGTTCAGGTCCATGGGCTCTTGTGGCACAGTGGTAGTGCCCCATCTCTGGGGCAGAAGCCCCAGGTTCAAGTCCCAGCTGCTCCAGAGGTGTGTAATAACATCACTGAACGGCTTGGTTAGGAAGTATCTGTGACTGGGTTTCATGGTGTCACTTGCTACATCTGCAATTGGCCAGTTTGGCCATTGAGCCAGTATCACAAGACAATAAGGGATAATCTCCCAGGTTCCACAGCAGATGGGAGTCTGGTTTTATTGCATCAACTCTGCTTGATCTTCAATAGAATAAGATGATTGGGTGTGGTGCGTAATGAGCAGCTGTCCAAACTGTTGTGTCCTCTTGTGATTTTATGTTACCTCGTAATAAATGGTTTCTATGCAACCACATTGACAGAAACTAAGAAGATAGACTTAGTTCAGTTTGTAATTCCCAGGTTTATTGGAGCACAATTAATGTGGAATTGCATGGAATAAACAGCACAGTAACAGGCCATTCGGCCCAACTAATCCATGCTGGTGTTTATGCTCAGCATGGAGTAAACACCAGCCTGGACTGGTTGGCCTGAATGGCCTGTGTCTATCCTAATCTCATATTCTAATTAACTGGGACCTTCCCCATAAGACTGTAGGACCATAGATACAGGAGCAGAGCGAGGCCATTCAGCCCATCAAGTCTAATCCGCCATTCAAAGGCTGATCTGATCATCCTCAACTCCACTTTCCTGGCTTTTTCCTATAAGCCTTGATTCCATTCCTGATCAAAAATTTCTCTATCTCAACCTTGAATATACAACCTTGAATGACCCAATGAAAGGTTGCAATGATGTTGAATGAGAGATAAATATTGACTGATAAATAAAGAATTCCACAGAGTCACTATCCTCTGAGAGAAGAAATGCCTCCTCATCTCTGTCTGAAATGGACGACCCCTTGATCTAAGAAAGTACCCTCAGCTCCTGGACTCTCCAACAAGGGGAAACAACCTCTCTACATCTCCCCTTGTCAAGTCTCTTAAGAATCTTGCACGTTTCAATAAGGTTGCTTCTCATTCCTCCAAAACTCCAATGAACACAGGCCCAACCTACTCAACCTCTCCTGATAAGACAGTCCTTCCAGACCTCAGATCAGCCGAGTGAATCTTCTCTGGACTGTTCATCTACAAAGATGGCTGTCTTGCTCCTTTTGCACCTTCGACATTGAGCAGAAAGTGTTTTCCCATGTCCTGGTGAAAATGGACTGCTACACTTATAAAGAAAGTGAAAGTGATTAAACATCCAAAGCAATCAGTTAGCCATAGCCTGCAGAGTGGTATTTTGAAAGTGGGTATATTACAAACATATGCATGAGAGTTCTTTGTCTCAGGTGTAATGTAGATGAAGGTTGACATTGTTGGAACATAATTAATCCATATTCCACCATTCACCCACCTTTGCTCCATATCCCTTACCCAACATAGAAACATAGAAACCAAGAGCAGGAAGAGGCCATTCGGCCCTTTGAACCTGACTGCTATCCAGGGTAATCATGGCTGATCATCCAACTCAATATCCTGGCTCCACTTTCTCCTCATACAACTTGGTCCCTTTAGCCCTAAGAACTATATCTAAATCCTTCTTGAAAACATTCAATGTTTTGAAGAAAAATATTCAATGTTCAAGTATAAAACTATCAATAGCATTCCTGAATATATCATTGTAATGATGAAGTTAAACTGTGCTAAGTCTGAAGGGATCATAATCTAGTTTCAAAACATTCGCAATCATGGATCATATGAGCAAGAGCAAGTTAAAGCAGGTGCCACCCGGAATGTGTTAATCCCTGCAGAAAACGTTTCACCATCTCAAGCTCTCTGCAGATTGCAGATGCTATCTCTCCAGTCACAGCTGTGGGACAGTGATGCTGAAGCTATGGAGCTGGTTAAAGCATTGCAAGATCTTCAGTAGCTAGAAGGTTAGTAATCCTCTGTGCTATCCAATAGCATTCATTCATTATGTAGATATATCATAAAGCTATAAGAAATAGGAACAGCAGCAATAGGTTCACGGCTGATCCAACAATCCTGACGTCCACTTTCCTGCCCTTTCCCTTTAACCCCTTGATTCCCAGACTGATCAAGAATCTATCAGTTTTAAATATACAGCTCTCTGTGACAAAGATCTCCAAGAACTCACAATTGTCGATAGGGTCCCAATCGGAGACCACTGTCACCAATAATATTTTAGGCCAGGGATATGAAGCTGTGAAATGGACCTTACTTCAACCGTCTTTCCAGATTACACACATTTTGTTTTCTTGTTATCTCAAAGTCTAGGGATGGCCATGACCTTTTTAATGGGGAAGCAGGATGAAGGGGCCAAATGGCCTCCTCTTGCTCCTATCATCTTGCACCTAGGTCTTTCCTTAATGTCATTCTGGGATGGAGGTATCATTAAGGAATGTTACTGATTACCTGCAGTGGAACAGCTAGCAGGTATCCAACAAAGTGAAACATTCAGCAAGTCACTGATAATAAAGAAGATATTCCTCAATTTGATTACTGGGTAAATTTGAAATATCTAGAGTATTTAACAAGCGAATGAACTAGTGATGAATTTTTAAATTATTCAGAATTGATGTTCTTCTAGTTGATTTATGCGATATTTGATAGTGTGTTTTGCAATCTCATATTGATTTTCTCGATGCGTTATTGGCATCACCAAATTATGTTCAGATGAATAAACTCATCTTTTAATGACCATTCAAGTTGTTCCGTGGGTGTATTCATCTCTGTGCTGTCAGGCTTTGTAATGTTAGTCAGTCTGGTGGTGCATAACTCAACCGGTTGGATTATTGTCTCAATCACTGCTCTCTTTATTATCCTTATCTCATTAAGACAAAATACTCAGTGGTTTGATCTGACGATGCAATAGGCCTGATCCAGACACTTACACCATGCCCACTGGGACCCCATTCCATGAGAAACACTTGCAGAATCTCACCTTTGATATAACAAAGGTAACGTCGCCATAGTCCTACCATAACACCATAGGGCTGCTCTCTCATTACAGAGAGAGAGAGAGAGAGATGACTGAAGGTGGTTTAATATGAGGGTCACCATGCCTCAGGCAAGGGGAGAAGTTGAGAAGGAAATCAACCAATACAGTAATGGGAGGTCAGTTAGCTCAGTTGGCTGGATGGCACGTTTGCGATGCAGAATGGAGCCAAACATTGATATATGTAACTGCTGGAGAACCCTCAAAGCCTATTCATCACGTGTGTCCTTGAACAGTTCCACAAGGGGATTTAGTGCCTTTTGAGGTATCTTGGCAGAGGTTGTAGGACTCTCTCATCTCTGAGTTTAGAAATGCGACTATGTTTATACGGATGAGGCCAATGTTGGCTCACTACTAAATTGGTCCCCATTTGATAAGGAAACCCGGCTGACTCCTGCCAATCCCAATCCGGAAATGTTCAGCTGTGGCTGGAACCAAAGTAGGGTTCAGACCCTGAGGGTGAAGGGGATAACAGCATTGTGAGTGAGAATGGTCTGCTTGAGGAATTCAGAGACATTGTAAGGTGCCAAAGGGAAAGTGCAGGTGTAGTGGTAATGCCACTGGTCTAGTAATCCAGAGAGGCTTTGGTTAGTACCCTGGGAACATGGTGCAAATCTAACCATTACAACTAGTGGAATTCTAATTCAGTGAGCTATCAAATCTAGAATTGACAGTTTGTCTCAGTTATGGTACCCTGGCAGCTTTCAGGTGCTGTCAGAGCCCAGCTGGTTCCTTCAGGAAATAAGGAAATCCTAACCTGGTCTGGCCACATGTGACTCCTGCCCTTAGCCACCTTCTGAAATGTTTGGGGGAAGCCACCCTGTTGGCTATCTTCAGGCTTGAGATACTTTCTGTTACAGCTCCTTCTCCTCCAGAGGCCCCTCCTACTGGAGGGAGGAGGAAGTGACAGGCTTGTGGGGTTTATTTACCTTCTGTGAGAAAGTGAGGACTGCAGATGCTGGAGATCAGAGCTGAAAATGTGTTGCTGGAAAAGCGCAGCAGGTCAGGCAGCATCCAAGGAACAGGGGAATCGATGTTTCGGGCATGAGCCCTTCTTCAGGAAGAAGGGCTCATGCCCGAAACGTCGATTCTCCTGCTCCTTGGATGCTGCCTGACCTGCTGCGTTTTTCCAGCAACACATTTTCAGCTCTTTATTTACCTTCTGCCAACCCTCCAAGGAAAAAAAAATGTGCAGGGAAACTTAAGTTGAAATAAATAAAGTCCCATGCTTGGGTGCCTGATTTCAATTTTTTTTTGTAATTGGTCAAGAACAATAGCAATTACAACATGACTTCTAGCCCTTTGCTTATTTTTAAAACGTTCATTTAAACTGGAAAAGTTATTTTCTTTGGAGCCAATTCATTGAATGATGGGCATGGAGATAAATCCAGCAGAAACAATTGAACCTCAGGTTGTTGCACAGCGATGTTGATGAATTTTTTTTGGGGGGGGCGGGGGGTGTAAACAAACAGAATCTCCACCATCTTCTCACATTAATTAAATCCTGCTCTGTGCTATCTCTGATTCATCATCTTATTTGTGAGTGTGTGAAATCGGGGGCCAGAGATTTTCAAAAGTTGCCAGGCATTGGTCTCCGGTGGGCTGCTAAACTCGAGAACAGTATGATTGCATTTTTATGGCTTTCAGATATTTAATAGCCTCTTCCTGTCATTTTCTGAATGAGTGAGTATGGCTCAGTCCCCAGGGAACACCAACAGCATCACAAGATGAGGAAGATGGCTGGTACCTCTGTACTTGAGTAATCGTCTTGGTCTTAATTGTTCTCTTAATTAGCTGCGGTAGTGGCAGCATCTGGGGAGAGATCACTTTATTGGTAAACAGCTCCACCTTGGAGATTGGTTTACTGTTTCGGATACACGAAAATCCGTTTCTAGCACAGTTGCAGATTTCCTTAGAGACGCAGGGCTGTGAAAGCTCTCATCTCCCCCAGGAGTTGCTACACTTACCACATCTTCCTGCAACGCAAAGGCCTCCTACTGTTTGTTGTTAAATTAAGTTTTAATATGCCAAGACCGGCTTTATTAAGAAGATGTATGGAAAATAAAAACAAACGGGATTTTATAAAGCTGTAAACGCCTTGCAAGGTGAAAGTTAACAGCTCATCTTGGATTGACATGGAGTATTTAAATGGTGCCATTGGACTTTGATAGGGGTTAATTGTCAGATAACACAGTGTACAGAGTTAATTCAGATTACTCTTATTTAAGGCATGAAAAGAGATTAGCAATGAAGGTTTTTTTAAAATCTAGGGGCCTAATGAGTGTTGAGGTTACATTTCCAATATATTGAACTGCATTTTCATAATATCGTTTTTAAGAAATGTAATTAATCATTAACCTGTGGATTGCAGAAAAAAAGTATTGCATTTGCAAAGAGGTTATTAATTCTAAAATTTTCAAATAGGTCCAGTTCAATTTTAACAGAACGGTGATGATTACAAGGCTCCTGAAGGTTTGCAGATGAAATATTTGCACATATTTAACATTTGAGGAACTGTTTTAGTTGCTGGCATGATTGAAGTGAATTCTGCATTTTTGACAACATTCGCAGCTTACAGTGGGCAAAGTTTGTGATCACATTTCAATACCAACCAACTCCATCCCCCGACTACAGTCTGAGCCAGTTTGTAACGTCAGTGTACTACAGACACTGAGCTCTGTTTGTCTTTTATTCCCTCAGAGGATCTGGCTATCACTGGTTTGGGAGCAGTTGTTGCTGTCCCTAATTGCCCTGAACTGAGGCACTTGCTCAGCCATTTCACAGGGCAGTGGAGCCAACCACATTGCTGCATGTCTGGAGTCATGAGTAGGCCAGGCCAGGCAGGCAGGACAGGTTATTTTTCACTAAGACATTACGCACCAACAAAAAGCAGTAAGTCGATGGCAGCTGTGAAGAATGAAGAACAAAGAACAATGCAGCACAGGAACAGGCCCTTCGGCCCTCCAAGCCCGTGCTGACACATTTTGCCCTTCCATACTGAAACTGTCTTCCCTTACAGGATCAGTATCCCTCTATTCCCTTCCTATTCCTTAATTCATCCAGATGCTACTTGAATGCTGCTATTGTGTCTGCTTCCACCCCCTCCTCAGGCACCATGTTCCAGGCACTCCTCACCCTCACACATCTCTTTTAAATTTTTCCCTGCCTCACACATTAAACCTGTGTCCCCCTAGTAATTGACCCCTCCCCCATCCTGCGAAAAAGTCTCATACTTCCCACTCTATCCATGCCATTCACAATCTTATAATCTTCTTTCAAGTCCACCCTCAACCTCCTGTGTTTCAGTGAAAACAAACCCAGTCTATCCAACCTTTCTTCAGAGCTAAAATCCCCCAGAGCAGCTAACATCCTGGGAGAGTGAGATTGCAGATTGGTGAGGAGTCTGGGTGAAGGACAATGCATGGCCCTTCCTCTGTAGGAACTGGGTTCCCTGAAGCCCCACAAAACCGATAACAGTGTGAGTTTCAAACGCACAGAGCTGAGACAGCAGTGTGTGTGTGGGAGCTTTGGAGGTTCCTTACAATCACGTGGAAAGGTGTTTTTGGTGCTAAGGTTGGCAGGAGGATACACGTCTTTGAAACTACTACCATACCAGGGTCAACAAAGGTGTTGGAATGTCAACCAGGAACAAGTGTTTCACAAAAACATGCAACTCCCAATCTCGTGAGAAATCCTAGCGCACCCTGATCCACTTCTACCAACTATATATTTAGCAGAGAGAAAATGCCAAGGAATCTGCTAAGCACAAAGATGTGGCAAAGGCTATCTCCTTGTAAAGAAACAATGCCTGAAGCGGGCCAGACTACAGAGTAATTAACGTCACAGCATGTCAACATGTTGAGCAACATGGACAACTCACTCCCATTGAAGATGTGCCAATGAAAGATGAGTGATATCAAGAACATTTAGACCCTAAAATCTTCAGAGAATCCATGAGGAGCATTACAAAGTGTCATGTGGTGGTCAGGGATTTCAAACCCAAGACAAGAAATGATCAGCAATTACAGTGAGTGTATGGAGAACATCCAAAAGGCAAAAGCGCCATCATCTTTTTCACCGTGGGAATGGACTTATTCAACGTCAAAGGCAAATTCATTATTTTTGCAGATAATTACTTGAGATAGATGGAGGTAAATATCTACACAGAATTACAGCAGAAACAGTGACAGAGTCAATGTAATGCAGTATACAATATAATACAACAATATAATAATAAAATAGAATACAATACAATACAGTACAGTGCAGGAACAGGCCCCTCGGCCTACCAAGCCTGTGCCAATTCCTACTTCTAATTTAGACCCACCGCTTTCTGCCCATGTGCAGTATCTATCCCTCTGTTTGCCCCGGGTCATGTGTCTATCAAGATATGCCTTAAATGTTGCTAATGTGCCTGCTTCCACAACCTTCATTAGAAGTGCATTCCAGACACCCACCACCCTCTGGGTGAAAAACCTTCCCGACAGTCCCCCCCCCAAACCTGTGCCGACTTGTAGTTGACCTTTGCACCCTGAGAAAAAAGCCTCTGTCTATCCACCTCTATCTATGCCTCTAATTATTTTGTAGACCTCTATCAGGTTGCTCCTCAGCCTCCATTTTTCCAGTGAAAACAATCCAAGTTTATCCAACTTCTCCTCACAACTAAACCCCCCCCCCAAGACCAGGAAGCATCCTGGTAAACCTTCTCTCCACCCACTCCAAAGTATCAATGTCCTTCTGGTAGTGTGGACACCAGAATTACAAACAATATTCCAAGTGTGGCCTAAAGGTTTATATAGCTGTAACATAACTTGCCAGCTTTTATATTCAATGCCCCAGCCAATGAAGGCAAGCATACTGTATGCCTTCATGACCACCTAATCTACCTGTGCTACCACTTACAGGGATCCCTCTCGATGTCAATACTCCTAAGAGTTCTGCCATTAATTTGATCTTCCAAAATGCATCACCTCACATTTGTCAGGATTTCTCTGTCCAAGTCTGAAATCTATGTATATCCTGCTGTATCATTTGACAATCCTCCTCATTATTTGCTACTCGTCAATTTTAGTGTCATCCACAAACTTACTAATCAGACCACCTATGTATTCCTCCAGGTCATTACATATTACAAACAACAAAGGTCCAACTGATCCATGCAGAACTCAAAGAAAGTCTTGTCAGCATAAAATTCTGGACATTATAACCTCAGACTATGGTCCAGAGTTTGCAAATGATCAGGTCAGGAGATTTGCATGTGAGCACTATTTTATTCATGTCACAATTTCACCTCATTATCCTCAAATGAATGGAAAAACAGTGAGGAATTTGTACAATAAAGACAAGGTTGAAAAATAATGAAGACTTAAATGTCATACAGCAGGGAAACAGATCCTTCCAGGTCCAACCAGTCCACGCTGAACATAATCCCAAACTAAACTAGTCCCAGCTGCCTGCTCCTGGTCCAGATCCAGCCAAACCTTTTCTATTCATGTATCCATCCAAATGTCTTTTAACAGTGATGAAGATTTCTATGGTGAAGAATGTAAACTGATGTAGTGATGGTGCGAGTGTTGCACGATTATGTAGAATGAGCTGGAGGAGTGGTAGAAGCTATACCAGACTCTAGGAGACCATGTTTTTTGACTATGTTGTAAATGAAATGTAAAATGTTTTATGGAAAGCGCTTTGAACTCAAGAGGCAGTACTTGGGGAAAAAAGAAACAGAGCTATACGACACATACCTAAAAAATGTCTTTAATCAGCCTGCTCAAACCCTGGGTACAGGTGGGATTTGAACCTAGACTTTTCAACACACAGTTCAGAAACGCTAACCCTGTGCCACAAGAGTCCTCAACTAGGTGGGCGTATACCCTTAAATCCAAGTGAGGAATTCTGTAACAAAACCAGAAATTTCTGGAAAAGCTCAGTGGGTCTGGCAGCATCTGTGGAGAGAAATCAGAGTTAATATTTCAGGTTGAGTGACCCTTCCTCAGAACTGAATTCATGCCATAGTTACAACCCAAAATTAGGACAATCTCTTGGAAATTCCTCCCGTTTTGCTTTTAAAAAATAAATTGTTGGTTTTGTTTTAATTGTTGCCAGAATTTTATGAGCTGAGATCGCAATAATACATACTACTGCCATTTAAAACCCCCTTTCTGTAATTAAACTAAACTGGGAGCTGTTCCAGTCAACCACGTGTTGATAGGTCACCATGAATTCCAATAACAGGAACGTCACGGAGAAGTGCAAAAGTTTTTGTAACAAACAGATCAGCTCAGAATTAGCTTTGTTATCAACCAAGACACCCAAATTGAATAATTATTGTAGCTTTCGATTAGTTATAGTAACACTTCTGCTTAAAAAAAACATGCCCAGATAATTGGCCAACCACCATGTTGGCTTTTGGTGTTGCAAATTCAAGTCATTAGCAAACCGTATTATCATCATTTACTTCATGCGCACAGTCAAAATCCTGCAAGGCAACATCATTTCCCCATTAGAAAATGACTCCAAACAGCAGGAAAATTGCCAAAGAAGAGAACAATCACGGCAACAATTTAGCAAATGAGCAATTACGGCTCATAGGTTAATCTCAACTCATTGCACCCCTGCTGCAATATTATGGAAATTGCTAGCAGTGAGCTCCAGCAAGACACACAGCTGTATCGAAGCTATGAGCTGTGAGATGGGGAGGATGTGGAGAAAGCAGCAACTTAGCAGAAGCTACATTCAGCAGCAGGAGGAGAACCAGACAGTGATACAGCAACTACCATCACGGCACTCCAGCCTCATTCTTCCTTGGAATATGGCTGGTGTTGTCTCAGAAGGCGTCAGTATAAATAGCTCATGTTTACGCTGTGGAATGTCAACATTAATAGTGCCTCCAGTGTCAGGGTATAAAGATGGGGCTTTCAGTAAGAAGCTGACTATAAGAAGCTCTGGATGTCAGTGCTTTGTAGGAGCAACACAGCCTGCAGGAATGCAATGACAAACAGCAATTAGACTGCAATAAAACATTTAAAGCAATGAACGAAACAGAAGAAAGTTGTGACAGAGAGAGAGAGAGGGGGAGAGGAGAAAACCAGCCAGTAGAAAGTGGTGGAAAATGCCAGTAGGAGGCAGTGAAGAGCAGAAATTAATCAAAATATTGACCAACATTAATGAGGAGACAAGGACAGAGGAGAGAGGACAGTGAGGCAGTCCAGTTGTAAATATCATTGAGCAGCCTGGATGGCTGTCTTCAGTTATAAAGATTAGATTACTTACAGTGTGGAAACAGGCCCTTCGGCCCAACAAGTCCACACCTACCCCCCGAAGAGCAACCCACCCAGACCCAAAGATGTTCCCTTTGCTCATTCCAGATAATTTCAACAATATATTGCAATGAAACAAACTTAGCTTGTACATTGTGAACAGTTTCCTCAACTTGGTGTGCTATGAATTACTGCCACAGAGTATATGACAGAGGTAAGCGTGCACTTGTTACAGTTGGACTCTGCTCCTGCACACAGATGGGCAGTGCTGGTTAGTCTGGCCTCTGAGTGAGGCAGGCTCCAGTTAGTGAGGGCTCTGTGTATTGGAGTTCCATATCCAATCAGAACTGGGGGGCTGGCAATGTTGCAAACCGTTAAGTTAATGACTGGCTTGGTAATCTGATGTGACCAGTTGACATGGTCAATCAACATTAAATATGACCCTCAATTCTAAAGTTTCCCCACTGGATTTTGATAAGGTCAATTCCAGGACAAAATCCCAAACAAGGTCTGGCATTCTGCTGGGCTTAACAACATAGAGATGACTGAAATATCAACATCCTCCAGAAAATTCACCTCCTAGGGGTAGGCCACATCTTTGCTTTCGTCCATTTGTGACGTGCAGGGGGGGATCCAGCATTTATTACACAATCCGAATTGCCCCTTGAGAAGGTGGTGGTGAGTCGTCAAATCGACCTCTTGAACTATTGCAGTCCATGGGGTGTAGGGGGAAGTCGCTATGTTTCTGGAGGACTGTTTTAGAACTTTGACCCAGTGACATTGAAGATAACAGTCAGGATGCTGAGTGGCTTGGAGGGGAACTTGCGTTGTGTGGTGTTCCCATGTATCTGCTGCCCTTGTCCTTCTCGATGGGTTTGGTAGGAGCTGAATGAGAATTTTTGGTGAATTTCTGCAGTGCATCCTGTAGATAGTACCCGCTGCTGCTGAATGTGCTGAATGTTAGTGGTGGAGGGAGTGGATGCTTGTGGATGTGGTCGCTCCAGGATCGTAAGGAAGAGAAAACTATGGAGGCAACAGACCCAGCTAACTTTTATCTCTGATTCTGTCAATGCTCAGCGCATGTGACCACATTGTTAAAGCACACAAATCCTAACCACAAACCTTGTTGCATTCTGACCGTCTTACTCACCCCTGTACCAAATCCTTGTTCCCTTTGAACTGTGGCACATCTTTACTTACTTACCGTATAAGTAGTTTGTAACATGTTCGGGGTTTTAACAGTAAACCCTCATTATTGTGTATAGACTACTGATTATATCTTCATTGACTTTGGAACATCATAAAATAAACATTTCACTAGACCACAGTTTGGGCGATAAATGACAAAACAAATTTATTAGCAGTGAATGAATAACTGAAGAAAATAATGGGACATTGTTGACTTCCTTACTACTCCTTATAATGCAGAAAATTAACGTGGACTTTTTCCCAGGGAATTGTTTTCCGATGCACAGTACTAACTGCTACTTTAAATATTATTAGATTGAGCAGAAAGGTATCAGAAGAATTTAGCCTCAGCTTCTATTTCCTACGAGATACTCACGTGGGATATATCTGCAGCTGATATTATCCCCAATGTGGAGGAGCCAGTGTTGGCCCGGTGATCGGGGCTGCAGCATTATCAGCAGCCGCAAGATGAAAAATCACACAACACCAGGTTATAGTCCAACTGGTTTATTTGGGAGCACTAACGGCGCTCTGAAAGCTAGTGCTGCCAAATAAACCTGTTGGATTCTAACCTGGTGTTGCATGATTTTCTCCTGGTTTAATTTCTATGACACACATTGTGTCCGGAAACAAATACGTCTTTGGAAAATGTACAATCATCTTGGAAGGCCAAACCTAAGACAGAAGACACAGGAATAGGCGTGTGCCATTCAGTCCCTCAAGCCTACTCTGTTAATCCATAAAACCACAATTGATTTTCAATCTCAACTCGACTTCCTGTCATTATCCCCAAATTCCTTGCTTTTTGTATGACCCAGAAATACATTGACCATATCCCAGAACATAGGAAAAGACTAGTGGTTAACTAAGGGATTGGGAATGTTTTAGAAGTCAACACAACATGACCAAAAAGTAATAAATACCGGGAAAATAAACCATGAGGCAAACTAGCAACTAATATAAAAATGGACAGGAAGAGCTCCTTTGAATATCTATAAAAGGGAGACACAAAAGGCGAGGCTCTTAGAGAATAAGTTAGAATTTGGTTTCATTGTCACAGGTACTCAAATACAGGAGTACAATGAAAAGTATACAGAGTCACTATTCTCTGGCACCATCTTGGTTCCAAAAGCAGAATTTTTAAAAAAACAGAATTATTCTTTTAAGGAAGAGCCATAATATAAGAAAAAGTCCAGATCATAAAATTCAAAGTCTGATCTCCGTAACAGTGTTTGGAATGTTCAGTCACTGGGGCAGGCTCCGGCCTAGCCAAGGCCTAGCGTCTAGGTCAGCCTGCGAGGCTAAACTTAATCACCAAGAAGAGCCACCATCTTGTTGTTACTGATGATGCTGATGCCCCGATCACCGGGAGGATTGTGTCCTTACCCCGATCACCGGGAGGAGCTGTGTCCTTACCCCGATCACCGGGAGGAGCTGTGTCCTTACCCCGATCACCGGGAGGTGCTGTGTCCTTACCCCGATCACCGGGAGGATTGTGTCCTTACCCCGATCACCGGGAGGAGCTGTGTCCTTACCCCGATCACCGTGAGGATTGTGCCCTTACCCCGATCACCGGGAGGAGCTGTGTCCTTACCCCGATCACCGTGAGGATTGTGTCCTTACCCCGATCACCGGGAGGAGCTGTGTCCTTACCCCGATCACCGGGAGGAGCTGTGTCCTTACCCCGATCACCGGGAGGATTGTGCCCTTACCCCGATCACCGGGAGGATTGTGTCCTTACCCCGATCACCGGGAGGAGCTGTGTCCTTACCCTGATCACCGGGAGGATTGTGTCCTTACCCCGAACACCGGGAGGAGCTGTGTCCTTACCCCGATCACCGGGAGGATTGTGTCCTTACCCCGATCACCGGGAGGAGCTGTGTCCTTACCCTGATCACCGGGAGGATTGTGTCCTTACCCCGAACACCGGGAGGAGCTGTGTCCTTACCCCGATCACCGGGAGGATTGTGTCCTTACCCCGATCACCGGGAGGAGCTGTGTTGTTGCAGCCTCTAACGGTCCTGTCTCCAATCACAGACACGGCCTGGTGGCTGCGGGCATTACACAGAAGGCCTGCTCTCGTTGCCGTGCCGATGCCTCTGAATCACCACAAAAGGCTTCAAAGAAAAGGAAACGAAGAAAAGAGAATTAAACAATAAGAAGAGCAAAAGTAGAAAGAAGAAAAACAAAGCTGGAAAGCAGACTGGAGTGGAGGAGACACACACGGGCAGGGCCGACCCTGGGCTCCTCCACTCTCTCCATCAGTTTCTGATGGGAATCGGGTCATAATAATAACAGGGGATCCAGGAAATGGTAACGGACTGGAATAAATACTGTTTGTCAGTCTTCATGGTACAGGGTACTAACAACATCCCAAAAATACTAAATAATAATGGGGCTTAAATGCGGAAGGAAACAAATACATCACAATTATCACCAGAGCAAATGTATTAGAAAGACTCATGGGATAAAAGACCAATAACCTCCTGGGCCTAATGGGATCCATCCTGAGAAATAAAAAGAAGTCACTATGGAGATAAGACTGTAAAACGTAGGAGCCATAAGAGGTCATTCAGCCCATTGAGTCTGCTCCACTATTCGATGTGATCTTGGCTTATATGGTCATCCCCAACTTCAATCTCTTGCCTTTTCCTCTCGATTCCCTTCCTGAGTAAAGTCTATCTCTGCCTTTTATTGAATCTACTGAATGACCCAGCCTCAGTCAAGACCAAGGCAAAGCTTCTATCTTCCTACTGCTGCTGTCCCATTAGAGAGCGATGAGGGGGATGTTTTAACCTGAGGGTCACCATACCTCAGGCAATGGGGGAGAAGCTTGAGAAGGAGAGTCCTTCTTGGTAACCTCAGGCAGCGTGGGAATTAAACCTGTTCCCATTTTCTCCCCATTCCACTGATCCCTTTAGCTCGAGGAACTCTATCTAACTCCTTTCTCCCCATTCCACTGATCCCTTTAGCTCGAGGAACTCTATCTAACTCCTTGAAACATTCAATATTTTGGCCTCAACTACTTGCTAATGCAGAGAATTCCCCAGGCTCCCCACTGTCAGGGTGAAGACATTTCTCCTGCTCTCAGTTCTCAATGGCCCACCCTTAAGTGTCCTTAAGTCAATGTGGACTGACAGCCTTAAGAGTCCATTAACTGCACAATCAAGGGCCCCATTGGCTTTTGTAGACACTTGACACATTTCCCATGATATGAAAAACAGGTCCTGGTTGAAGATGGCGGGCTTTACTCACCCATCACACTTTCCCCCTCCCTCCCTCCTCACTGAAAATATGTCATGTGGAGGGTATTAATGGTGGAGAGAGAATAGAGCTGTTAACTCCATGCCCAGAGATCTCTCTGGCTTGGCAATTTGGGACGACCGATAAGGTAATGCTGGACCTGTTTGATCTGGTCATGAACTTCCTTGGGTAAGAAGCCCTTTTGGCACTCTAACTCAGAACTCCAGTCTCAGAGGCAGGAACATGGCATAGTATTCCCAAATGTAACTCTGCAAGATATTAACACATCAGGTGAGGTTGAAGAGAGCCCTTATTACTGCATTACAGATCACAAAACCGGTTAATCAGACTGTGTGGCTCAAACTATAAACCACAAGTTTGCTAAAAATAAAGCTCACACAGGAGCATGTTAACACGTTAAATTTAATTTGATTGCACTACTTTTTACTTCATCTTTTCAGTTACAAAAATAATTTTAAAACAAAAAATTGCTTTGGAACACGTAAGCACAGTTGCTTCCAGCTTCAGCACTGTTTGCTTTCAGGGTGAGGGAATCGGTCTGTGTTGTGCGGCTTCTGCTCACTTTGCAATCAATTTAGTTTGCACCCGAGTAATGTCTTTGAAGTGGCACATTGTGTGGCAGACAGTGCGATTTATCTGTCATATGCAAATCCATCCAGCGACAGAGACAGGGATGGAAGGATATTCTCGCAGCAAGGAACAAACCGTTTTCGAGTGGCCAGCCAGATCACATGAGGGGTTGTTAGAATGGAGGAGAGTTTTAAAATATGAATTGTGACAAAATCCTATTCATCATCGTACATTGATCAGAGCTTGAGCCAGTCACACTCTGAGTCCAGTGGCACCTCAGGAGGGGTCCATCACTGGCATTAGTGCAGTAATGCGTGCGTTCCTAATCCCATAGCAGGCAACTACGGGCAGAATGATATTAGCAGAGGCATCCTCAGCTTCCCCTGCAATGATTGATCTCCTCAGCCAGACACAGCTTGGCTAATGCATGAGACAAACACAAAGTGCTGGAGAAACTCAGCAGGTCTGACAGTGTCGAAAGGGAGAGAAACCGAGTTAACATTTCATCTCAGAGATCTTCCTTCAAAACTGGGTAAAGTATCAGGAAGATAACAGGTTCTGAAGAAGGGAATTTGGAAGCTTGGGAAGAAAACAGACAGAAGGATAGTGTGGTACTGACCGTCCGACAGTGTGGCCCCCTCTCAGCACTGACCCTCCGACAGTGAGGCCCCCTCACAGCACTGACCCTCCGACAGTGCGGCACTCCCTCAGCATCGACCCTCCGACACTGAGGCCCCCTCTCAGCACTGACCCTCCGACAGTGCGGCCCCCTCTCAGCAGTGACCCTCCGACAGTGTGGCTCCTTCTCAGCACTGACCCTCCGACAGTGTGAAACCCTCTCAGCACTGACCCTCCGACAGTGTGGCCCCTCTCAGCACTGACCCTCCGACAGTGTGGCCCCCTCTCAGCACTGACCCTCCGACAGTGTGGCCCCTTCTCAGCAATGACCCTCCGAAAGTGTGGCCCCTCTCAGCACTGACCCTCCGACAGTGCGGCACTCCCTCAGCACTGACCCTCCGACAGTGTGGCCCCCTCTCAGCACTGACCCTCTGACAGTGTGGCCCCCTCTCAGCACTGACCCTCCGACAGTGCGGCACTCCCTCAGCACTGACCCTCCGACAGTGTGGCCCCTCTCAGCACTGACCCTCCGACAGTGTGGCCCCCTCTCAGCACTGACCCTCCGACAGTGTGGCTCCCTCTCAGCAATGACCCTCCGACAGTGCGGCACTCCCTCAGCACTGACCCTCCGACAGTGTGGCCCCCTCTCAGCACCGACCCTCTGACAGTGTGGCCCCCTCTGAGCACTGACCCTCCGACAGTGCGGCACTCCCTCAGCACTGACCCTCCGACAGTGTTGCCCCTCTCAGCACTGACCCTCCGACAGTGTGGCCCCCTCTCAGCACTGACCCTCCGACAGTGTGGCCCCCTCTCAGCAATGACCCTCCGAAAGTGTGGCACTCCCTCAGCACTGACCCTCCGACAGTGTGGCCTCTCTCAGCACTGACCCTCCGACAGTGTGGCCCCCTCTCAGCACTGACCCTCCGACAGTGCGGCCCCCTCACAGCACTGACCCTCCGACAGTGTGGCCCCCTCTCAGCACTGACCCTCCGACAGTGCGGCCCCCTCTCAGCACTGACCCTCCGACAGGGCGGCCCCCTCTCAGCACTGACCCTCCGATAGTGTGGCCGGTCTCAGCACTGACACTCCGACAGTGTGGCCACCTCTCAGCACTGACCCTCCGACAGTGCGGCTCCCTCTCAGCACTGACCCTCCGACAGGGCGGCCCCCTCTCAGCAAAGACCCTCCGACAGTGTGAAACTCTCTCAGCACTGACCCTCCGACAGTGTGGCCCCCTCTCAGCACTGATCCACCGACAGTGGGGTCCCTCTCAACACTGACCTCCGACAGTGTGAAACTCTCGCAGCACTGACCCTCCGACAGTGGGGCCCCTCTCAGCACTGACCCTCCGACAGTGTGGCCCCCTCTCAGCACTGACCCTCCGACAGTGTGGCCCCCTCACAGCACTGACCCTCCGACAGTGCGGCACTCCCTCAGTACTGACCCTCCGACAGTGTGGCCCCATCTCAGCACCGACCCTCCGACAGTGTGGCCCCATCTCAGCACCGAGCCTCCGAAAGTGTGGCCCCCTCTCAGCACTGACCCTCCGACAGTGCGGCACTCCCTCAGCACTGACCCTCCGACAGTGTGGCCCCATCTCAGCACCGACCCTCCGACAGTGTGGCCCCCTCTCAGAACCGACCCTCCGACAATGTTGCACTCCCTCAGCACTGACCCTCCAACAGTGCAGCCCCCTCTCAGCACTGACCCTCCGACAGTGTGGCCCCCTCTCAGCACCGACCTTCCGACAGTGTGGCACTCCCTCAGCACTGACCCTCCGACAGTGTGGCCCCTCTCAGCACTGACCCTCCGACAGTGTGTCCCCCTCTCAGCACTGACCATCCGACAGTGCGGCCCCTCTCAGCACTGACCCTCCGACAGTGTAGCCCCTCTCAGCACCGACCCTCCGACAGTGTGGCCTCCTCTCAGCACCGACCCTCCGACAGTGCGGCCCCCTCTCAGCACTGACCCTCTGACAGTGCGGCCTCCTCTCAGCACCGACCCTCCGACAGTGTGGCCTCTCTCAGCACTGGCCCTCCGACAGTGTGGCACTCCCTCAGCACTGACCCTCCGACAGTGTGGCCCCCTCCCAGCACTGACCCTCCGACAGTGTGGCCCAGTCTCAGCACTGACCCTCCGACAGTGCGGCCCCCTCTCAGCAGTGACCCTCCGACAGTGTGGCCCCCCTCACCACTGACCCTCCGACAGTGTGGCCCCTCTCACCACTGACCCTCCGACAGTGTGTCCCCCTCTCAGCACTGACCCTCCGACTGTGAGGCCCCCTCACAGCACTGACCATCCGACAGTGCGGCCCCTCTCAGCACTGACCCTCCGACAGTGTGTCCCCCTCTCAGCACTGACCATCCGACAGTGCGGCCCCTCTCAGCACTGACCCTCCGACAGTGTGTCCCCCTCTCAGCACTGACCATCCGACAGTGCGGCCCCTCTCAGCACTGACCCTCCGACAGTGTGTCCCCCTCTCAGCACTGACCATCCGACAGTGCGGCCCCTCTCAGCACTGACCCTCCGACAGTGTGTCCCCCTCTCAGCACTGACCATCCGACAGTGCGGCCCCTCTCAGCACTGACCCTCCGACAGTGTGTCCCCCTCTCAGCACTGACCATCCGACAGTGCGGCCCCTCTCAGCACTGACCCTCCGACAGTGT
>NC_057718.1:103976341-103982652 GCF_004010195.1 Chiloscyllium plagiosum | reverse complement strand
CCTCAGCACTGACCCTCCAACAGTGCGGCACTCTTTCAGCACAGGCCCTCCGACAGTGCGGCACTCCCTGAGCACTGACCATCTGACAGTGCGGCACTCCCTCAGCACTGACCCTCCGACAGTGCGGCACTCCCTGAGCACTGACCCTCTGACAGTGCGGCACTCCCTCAGCACTGACCCTCCAACAGTGCGGCACTCCCTCAGCACAGACCCTCCAACAGTGTGGCACTCCCTCAGCACCGACCCTCCGACAGTGCGGCACTCCCTCAGCACAGACCCTCTGACAATGCGGCACTCCCTCAGCTCTGACCGTCCGACAGTGTCCAATCCCTCAGCACTGACCCTCCAACAGTGCGGCACTCCTTCATTACTGACCCTCTGACAGTGTGGAACTCCCTCAGCACTGACCCTCCGACAGTGCAGCACTCCCTCAGAGCTGACCCTCCAACATCGTGGCACCTCCTCATCACTGACCCTCCGACAGTGCAGCACTCCCTCAGCACTGACCCTCCGACAGTGCGGCACTCCCTCAGTGCTGACCCTCAGACAGTGCAGCACTACCTCAGCACTGACCCTCCAACAGTGCGGCAGTCCCACAGTACTGACCCTCCAACAGTGTGGCACTCCCTCAGCACCGACCCTCTGATAGTGCGGCACTCCCTCAGCACTGACCCTCCGACAGTGCAGCATTTCCACAGTACTGACCCGCTGACAGTGCGGCACTCCCTCAGCACTGACCCTCCGACTTTGCAGCACTCCCTCAGCACTGACCCTCTGACAGTGCGGCACTCCCTCAGTGCTGACCCTCCGACAGCGCGGCACTCCCTCAGTACCGCCCCTCCGACAGTGCGGCACTCTCACAGTGCCGACCCTCCGACAGTGCGGCGCTCCCTCAGCACTGACCCTCCGACAGTGCGGCACTCTTTCAGCACTGACGCTCCGACAGTGGGTCACTCTCTCAGCACTGACCCTCTGACAGTGCGGCATTCCCTCCACACTGACCCTCCGACAGTGGGTCACTCCCTCAGCACTGACCCTCTGACAGTGCGGCACTCTCTCAGCACTGACCCTCTGACAATGCTCACTCTCTCAGCACTGACCCTCTGACAGTGCCCACTCCCTCAGTGCTGAGGTTTAATGAGGATCACATTCAGTGAACCTATGGAAGAAATCCTTTCAAATTATAATCAAGTTTTTAGGGTAATAAGAAAAATGGGTCAGTAAAAAATTAATAAAGCATCTTATATTCTTATGTGAGTTCCAGAAGCTTTGTTCAGTTTTTGTGTCAGGTTTTGTGTAATGGTGCAGTTCCTCTAACTGATCATGTATTAGAGGATTGTGAGCAGTTTGTGGATGCCTGGATACAGAGCGCTGTGCTGCTCCTGCCTCTGGGCTGCCTACGGGTATCTTTGATCCTGAAGACTTGACGAATAATATTCTTTAAACAGGACCAGCCACAGGGCAGACTCTCAGCCTCTTTCACTTCCTAATTTCTTCGCCTTCGGGCAATGTGAGTCCCAGCAGGAAGTGTCCTTGGAGTCTTTGTGCAGAAACATGAAGTTAATGTTCAGACTGCTGCACAAACGGTGCTGGATTGGTAATCAATAGCCTGTCATTTCCTCACAATTAGGATTTAATCAAGTCTCTCCTCACACTTTCCCTCAGCTGAGGGAGGATAGATTCTCTCTAACCTTGCCTCTCCCTGTGTGGAACTGTTTATTCCACTTTAATCAGTGCTGACAGTGACAGTGTTAACTGAGTAGTTATGTATCTGCTGTATTCCATCCTCCTCTTCGATGTATCATTACCTTAGCCCTTCAACAGAAAATTAACTTAAATGGTCAAAGAGTCATAGAGTCATACAGCACGGAAACAGACCCTTTGGTCCAACCAGTCCATGCTGACCATAATCCCAACCTAAACAAGTCCCACCTGCCTGAACTTGGCCGATATCCCTCCAAACCTTTCCTTTCATGTACTTATCCAAATGTCCTTTAAACATTTTAATTATACCCACATCTGCCACTTCCTCGACACACAAACAACCCTCTGTGTAAAAAAGCCCTCATGCCTTTCTTAAATCTCTCACATCACACCATAAAAAATGTACCTCCTGGTCTTGGAACCCCCCATCCTTTGGAAAAGACAGCAACCACTCATTCGATCTATACCTCTCATTATTTTATAAACTTCTATCAGGTTACTTCTCAACCACTTACATTTCAGTGAAAGAAGTCCCAGCCTATTCCAGCCTTTCTTATTACTCAAACCTTCCTTTCCTGGCAACAATCTCTTCTGAACCCCCTCCAGCTTGATAATATCCTTCCTGTAACAGGGTGACCAGACAGTATTGCAGAAGAGGCCTCACCAATGCCCCGTACAACCTCAACATAACGTCCCAGCCCCTACACTCAAAGGACTGAGCAATGAAAGCAAGTGTGCCAAACACCTTTTTAACTACCCTCTCTCTCTGTGACACAAACACCAAAGAATTATGTACCTGTGTTCCTAGGTCCCTCTGTTCTACAACACACCCAAGGCCCTACCGTTAACTGTATAAACCCTACCCTTGTTTGTTGCACCAAGATGTAATACCTCACATTTATCCAGATTGAACTCGACTGGCGATTTTTTAGCTCGTTGACCCATCTGATTAAGATCCCTTTGTAATCTATGGACACTGTCAATGTGAACTTAAAAGATTTGCTGAGTATGTATATGTTGGAAGTATATCAGATTATGAGAGACATAAATAGAGTCAAAAGGGAGATACTTCTATTAGTGGATGGAACAATAACCGGGGAGCATCGACTTCAGGGAAGAGGTGAAGAGTAAGAGGGGAGTCGAGAAGTTTTCTTACCCAGAGGCTGCCTGAGACAGTGGTCAACTCTGAAACTCTCAGGATATTGAGATATTCACCTGTGTTTCCATTGCTTCCTGGGGGAGTCAAACTAGACTCTCTCTCCACAGATCCTACCAGACCTGCTCAATTTCTCCAGCAAATATTTGTTGATTTCCTGCCTGTTGAAAGTACTTACTCTTCCATAGGTCACCAGTCTGCCAGTGCCTTCAATTTAAAATTCTCATCCTTGTGCTTCAAAACTCTTTGGCTGGCCTCGCTCCTCTCTATCTTTGTAGCTTTCTTCAACCCTTGTTGTCTTCTGTCCCTCAACTCAAGGCTGAGACTCCTAGGTTCTGCTAAGAGAAGGGAAGAATGTGATTCTCCACCCACAGACCTTTGGGTCCCTGGGGAAGGACGGTCTGTGTGGTAGTGGGACCCGGGTACAGGATCTGCTGCTGTCTCTGTCGCTCTCTGTCTCAGCGCCGCCTCATCAGTCAGATGTTTGGACTCCGAGTCAGATACAGCTCGATGAACAAGTTGTTTCCAGGAATAATGATTGTAATGTGCAACCAAAACAGAAATTGCTGGAGAAACTCAGTTGGTCTGGCAGCATCTGTGGAGAGAGAAAGCAGAGTTAATGTTTTGGGTTTGGTGACCCTTCCTCAGAACTGCACCTGAAGCATTAATACTGCTTTCTCTCCACAGACACTGCCAGACCTGCTGAGCTTTTCCAGCAATTTCAGTTTTTGTTTCTGATTTCCAGCATCTGCAGTTCTTTCGTTTTTTTTTGTTTAGTGATTGACAGTGAGCTCCTGTCAGTCACTAATGTCAATGCTGCTGCTGTGCTCAGGGAGGGCTACAGACCAGGTTTCTACCCACTGCTGTAATAGAGGAAACAAGCAGCCAATTCACTGGCAGCAAGCTCAAGGAAACCAGCTGCTGATTTTAATGATGTTCACCGAGGGAGAAATATTGTCCTCCCTTTCACCTCCTCAACACAGGGCTGAGAGACCTTTTACATTTACCTGGGGAGGGAAGAGGGTACAGATTAGAACCCTACAACGTGAATAGAGGCCATTCAGCCCATCGAGTCCACACCACCCCTCCAAACAGCAACCCACCCAGATCCACTCCATCTCTGTAACCCTGCATTTCCCATGGCTAAACCACCTAACCTACACATCCCTGAACACTATAGGCAATTTAGCATGGCCAATTCACCCTACCTGCACGTCTTTGGATTATGGGAGGAAACCCAGAGGAAACCCATGCAGACACAGGGAGAATGCGCAAACTCCACACAGACCATCGTTCAAGGCTGTGTTATTATTAAAAGAATTATCGACTTAGACACATTCAACTTAATCAGGCAGTGTCAAAATGGTTTTGTGAAAGGGAAATGATACTTTTACCGACTTGTTAGAATTCTTTGAAGAAGTAACATGTGTGTGGATAAAGGGGACCCAGTAGCTTCACTGTGGTTAGATGTCCAGCAGTTATTTCATAATAGTTATTGTATAGAATCCCTACAGTGTGGAAACAGACATTTCAGCCCAATAAATCCGTACTGACCCTCCGAAGAGTAACCCACCCAAGCCTGTTCCTCCTTATGTTACTTTTACCACTGACTAATGCACCTAACCTACACATCCCTGAACACTATGGGCAATTTAGCATGACCAATTCACCTGGCCTGCACATCTTTGGATTGTTGGAGGAAACCGGAGCACCCAGAGGAAACCCATCCAGACACGGGGAGAATGTGCAAACTCTACACAGACAGTCACCCAAGGCTGGAATCAAACCTGGGTCCCTGGTGCTCTGAGGCAGCAGTGCTAACCACTGAGCCACTGTGATAGTCTTCCAGGTTCTTTTTAATTAAATTTGAATTCCGCCATCTGCAATTCTAGGATTCAAACTGATTCCCAGAACAGTACCTGAGTCTCTGGAATGATAGTCCAGTGACAATACCACCAGGCTATTTTTAGAGATTAACCTTTCATGTAGAGCATGGCACCTTGGATGGTACTAGTGGACAGATCAAACAACGAGACAGCGTACAGGAAGGAGACAGGCGGCTTAGTCTCATGGTGTAAAGATAACAATCTCTCCCTCATGGTCAGCAAAACAAAGGAGGTGGTCATAGACATCAGCAAGCTGAGTGGGGGACACGCTCCGATCTGTGTCAATGGTGCTGAGGTGGAGGTGGCTCAGAGCTTCAAGTTCCTCAGAATAACTATCACCAACAATCTGTCCTGTTCAATCCATGTCAATGCTACTGTCAGGAAACCATACCAACATCCCTATTTCCTCAGGAGGCTTAGGAAATTTGGCATGTCCACAATGACTCATCAATTTTTATAGATGCACCATGGAAAGCATCCTATCCCGGTGCATCACAGTGCGGAATGGCAACTGCTCTGCCCAAGGCTGGAGGAAATGAGTTGTGAACACAACCCAGTCTATCAGACAAACCAGCCTTCCATTTATTGACTCCGTCTCCACTTCCCACTGCTTCAGGGAAGCAGCCAGCATCAAAGACCTCTCTCACCCCGGCTATACTCCACTGCACCCTTTTCCAATCGGCAGAAGATATAAAAGTTTGAAAACACACACTAACAAATTTAAGGATAACTTCTTCCCTGCTGTTATCAGACTTATGAATGGACCTCTCATATATTAGGGTTGATCTTTCTCTGCACCTTCTCTGTGGCTGTAACACTATATTCTGCATTTTGATCTGTTACTCTGATGTACAATGTAAGGTGAGATTTGACTGGTTAGTGTGAAAAACAATACATTTTACTGTATCTCAGTGCATGTGACAATAATAAACCAAATCAAATCCATGCTGCACTCCCACAATACAGAAATGTCAGCATGGATCATATGCCCAGTCACTCAAATGGGACTTGAATAGATGACCTTCCACCCCCCAGGCCTGGCTGACACTGTCCAGAGATCCTCATACACTGTCTGCTCCCACATTAACAATGGATTTGTTGCTGATGGGTTTGCCTCCACTTCCTATAACCTCAAAACACAACTCAGTGTGAAATTCATTGAAACAACGACTCTTAATGACTTTCAGCTAATGTGGTTTGCTTTGATTTACTCCTCGCCGTTTCGATACAGGGAAACAACTTGAAGATGAAAAATACTCTTAATTTGTTTGAACAACAGGAAATTTAACGTGGAGAATAGCAGCTGGCTGAGAGGAGTGTGTTCCAGCCTTGAACACATTCCCAGACATTTCTCAAGTTCTCGGCGATAAAAACAGTCAGCTCTGGGTTTTATAGAACATAGAACATAGAAAAATACAGCGCAGTACAGGCCCTTTGGCCCTCGATGTTGCGCCGATCCAAGCCCACCTAACCTACACTAGCCCACTATCCTCCATATGCCTATCCAATGCACGTTTAAATGCCCATAATGAAGGAGAGTCCACCACTGCTACTGGCAAGGCATT
>NC_057718.1:103961671-103974019 GCF_004010195.1 Chiloscyllium plagiosum | reverse complement strand
AATTCTAACACCTGGCCTGGTTTGTTACCCAGAACCAAATCCAGTATGGCCTCACCTCTTGTTGGCCTGTCTACATATTGTGTCAGGAAACCCTCCTGCACACATTGGACAAACACCGACCCATCTAACAAACTCGAGCTATAGCTTTCCCAGTCAATATCTGGAAAGTTAAAGTCCCCCATAACAACCACCCTATTACTTTCACTCTTCTCCTGAATCATCCTCGCAATCCTTTCTTCTACGTCTCTAGGACTATTAGGAGGCCTGTAGAAAACTCCTAACTGGGTGACCTCACCTTTCCTATTCCTAACCTCAGCCCAAACTACCTCAAATAGCGAGTCTTCATCCATCGTCCTTTCACCGCTGTAATACTATCCTCTCCTGCACGCTTTTATACTCATTGCTTTCCTTCCCGGCTGCCCCTCTGGTCCTCGTCACTTCCCCCACTGCTCCCGCTCCTTCTGTGAAAGGGAAAACACCGCTGTCCGCTACCGGTAAGTAATTTTTTTAAAAAACTGCCTTACCTTAACTGCAGTGTTCCGGCTTCATCTTGCCTCCGCTGCTGCTCGCGCTCACACTTATTTCGGAGTCTTGTTGGAATTTGGCTGGTCAATTGTCACAATTTTGAACAATTGGTCTGAAGTTTCTCACTGTCCTTAGTGTCAATGCTGTATGCTCCCAAGAAAGCCTTAACAAGGGTCTAATATTTTCAGATCTAGAACCTTCTGAGATATCAGTACAATCCAATTTTCTCACCTTACACATCTTGGATTTTGGCCAACTCACCGTTGGCTGTGCTTCTAGCTGGTGAGGCTCTAAGCTCTTGAAGTTCTTGCCTCAATCTCTCCATCTCTCTGCCTCTCTCTTCTCCTTTGCACCACTCTTTAAAGTGCAGCAACTTGACTGTGCTTTAAACCACCCATTCTATTATCACCTTCCATGCCTCAATGTCAAACCCACTTCATAACGTTCCTGCAAAGCAGCTTGGGATGTTTCAGGTTGCTCTATAAATTCAGTATGTTGTTGAAGAGGTTTAGATTGTTTATTACATTTGAAACACAGTTGTGATGATGCTATGGCTTTTGGAGGTGAATTTTGTCTTTTTTTTTCTATGAAGGAGGTTGAGACAGAAGTGATGAGCAGTCTGTTCAAAGCCAATAAACAGCTTGTGAGGCCCAGGGGTTTTATTTAAAGTTAGAACAGTAGAAGCAGCCTGAATGGGTGGGGTCAAGCTCCTACAAAACCAGGATTTTAGTTTGACAACGAGACGATAGAAAGACCAATTGGGTATTTTTCCAGAAAATTGAATAATCATCAACAGAAATATTCCACAATTGAGGAGACCTTGAGCTTGGTGTTGGTGTTGTAACATTTCAACATTTATATTGCCAGTAACATGTCTGAGACAATTGTGTATACTGATCATAACTCATCAAAGGTTTTGGAAAAATTTAAGGATAAAAATTCCAGACTGTTCAGATGGCGCTTATTACTGCAGCCATTCAATTTGAAAATTTTACACATGGCAGGACGAGAAAACATAATTGCTGACGCGTTGTCACGACTTTGATGAAGGAAGACAGAGGTGTTCGTTGGTGGAAAAAACAGACTGAAATAGAATGTAAGGAGAAAGTGAGGACTGCAGATCAGAGTCAAGAGCCTGGTGCTGGAAAAGCACAGCCAGTCAGGCAGCATCTGAGGAGCAGGAGAATCGATGTTTCGGGCATAAGCCTGATTCCTGATGAAGGGCTCATGCCCGAAACGTTGGTTCTCCTGCTCCTTGGATGCTGCCTGACCTGCTGAAAAGGACTGTAGTAGTGAATATTTGCATAGCTTAGAGTAAATGCAATTTGTATGTATTGTAGTGAACAAATGGTGTAAGTCGAGCGAAAGGCTTTTAAAATGAAGCTATCTTTGTATATTGAAGTTTCCTTTTGTTTAAGTGGAAATGTTGTGATGACACTATGACCCTATTTTGTTTTTTTTGTGAAGAAAGGCTGAGACAGAGATTATAGAGTGATCTGCTCAAAGCCAATAATGTAAACAGCTTGTGAGGCCTTGGGTTTCTATTAAATTTGGAATAATAGAAGCAGCCTGAATGGGTGGGGTAAAGCTCCCACAGAACCAGGATTTTAGTTTTAGCTTTTAGTGGCTGGTGGGATGGAGAAAGGTGCTACATCTCTTTCTCTCTCTCTGTCTCTCTCTGTTACAGCTAAAAGCTGGGGTTCTCGTCCTGCTGCTAGAATCACATGTGAGCCAATCTAATTTACTGAATTCCCCTTTTCCAAGGGTGTGTTTATGGGATGTTACTACATTGGAACTGTTGTTGTTTTGTAGTTAATTGATTTATATTCCATTAAGCTTTTCTGTTAGAGTTAAGTTATCCCAATTCTTTTTTTTGTTTGTATTGTAATTATAATGTGTGAATAAAGTATGTTTAGCTTCTAACCTGGTAGTCTGACCAGTCTAATAATACACACCCTTTCCCATCTAACCCTTACACCAGTTCCTTTGAATCGATGCTCCATTCTTAGTTATTGACCCCTCTGCTAATAGGAACATACTTTCCTTTTTTTAAAATGATATACTTTGATACTTAATGAAATCTAATTGCATTTGCATTGCCATCCCTTACACTTACTTTTAAAATAAGAAAAGATGTGGGGTCTAGGCTATCTCCTTGATATGTTTTGAGGGGGCTTGGTCTGGTCCACAACACAGTAATGCAGATAGGTTGTCGTTTCGGGAGTATTCCTGCAGCAGGATTATGGATGGGGCTGTTTATATCAGAACAGAAGAGGCTGAGGGGAGGTTGGATTGTGATGCATGAGGTTATAAGAGGCCGAAGGGAGAGAGAATAAGGAGATGCAGAGAAAGAGTTTTAGTGAAAATATCGATGAACCCTCTGGGATGTATCTGTGACCTGAAAGGACTCTGCCAGAAGGTTGGAACCTGTACAACTCAGAGCAAGGTGCTCTGCAGCCTCACCGTCAGGGGACAGCTATTCATAAGTGTTCTTTAAAACAAACTCAAAATCTGACACTTCATTAGGTATCAAAGTATAGCGTTTAAAAAATGGAAAGTATGTTCCTATTAGCAGAAAGGTCAATAAATAAGAATGGAACATTGATTCAAAGGAATTGGTGTAAGGATTGTTGGGGAAAGGGTGTATATTATTTTCAGAGGCTAATGGAGTTCCAGAACTAATGTCTGAAAGAGTGGTGAAGGTAGAATCCTTTGTTACATGTAAAAATGGATCTAAACTTGAGGTATTGCGACCTGCGGGTTTATGGTGCAAACCCTGAGTGGTGGGATTATGCTGGATACCAGCTAAGCCAGGAAAGATGGGTTCAATGGCCTCCCTCAGTACCAATGATCACTCCCATGTTTCTAAACAGTGGCCTTTTGTGATGCAATGTCAATGATACTAAAAGAATTTGTATTAATGATATCTCCACCAGTGTTTGGGTGAGCGAGGAGGGCAAGCTGAAATGAGAGGCTGCTGGCTGGCTGAGCAATTATATCATTAAATGTGAAATAGGAGAAAGTCTCATTTTTTTCCCAGAATTAAAATCCTGCTAATGTTCTTGGTGAAGATATATTTCAAAGCTGCTCATTTCCCTGATTTCGGGAGTTGGTCACTAATTGCAGGTAAAAAGCAGCAAACCCTTCATTACTGCTCAAAGAGCTTCTCTCCCTGTTAATCAGCATAATGGCTGTGCAGAGAAATCCAGAAATTGATGCTTTTGTTGCTCAGGGAATAGTTTTGGTGATTTCCACAAAGCAGGAATTACAGAGATAAAGAAAGATTTGCATTTCTATGGAACCTCTCATGATCACAGGTCATCCCCAAGGCAATTATAGACTTCTGAAGTGTGGTTACTGTGGCAATGTAGGAAAGATGGCAGTCAGTTTGCGCACAGCAAGATCCCATAAACAGAAATGTGAAAATGACCCGATAACCTGGTGGATTGGCCATGCTAAATTGCCCCATAGTGTCCAGGGATATGCAGGCTAGGTGGGCCAGCCATGTGAAATGCAGGATTACAGGTTCAGGGCAGGAGGTGTGTGGGATGCTGTTCGGAGGGTCAGTGCGAACTTGATGGGCCAAATCGCCTGTTACCACACTGTAGGGATTCTGTGATTCTAACCAATTTTATTTGTGGTCTTGACTGAAGGAGAAATATTGAGCAGGAGAGTGGGGAGATCTACTCTCTTCATCTTTGAATTAGTTCCATGGAACCTTTGGGGCCAGGCTTGCAGACCTCAGTGATGAGGAAAGATTGGATGAGCCAGGGAGATTTTTCTTTGTAAGAGCAGAGGCTGAGGGGAGGATGAATTGAGAGGTATAGGATTATGAGGGGCCCAGAGCAGACTGGATAAGACGGGTCTATTCCCATCTGCAAGGTGATTAGTAACCAGGGTGGGGACAGGAGCCAAAGATTTAAAATTGGTTCAAAAATTCATCCAGAAGACAGCTCTGTCACTGTAGCCCTCCCTTTGTACTGCTGAGGATTAACCTGCAATTGGGTTCGGGTTAACCCCATCACAGGAATTTCTCCTCATGTCCAGGGGTCAGACTTGAATCCACAACTTTCTGAAAACTTAAAAGTAGCATTCAAGGTGATGGTCCAAGGACTGGAAAATGGGGTGAGAATAGATGGGTGGTTGATGACTGGCAGGACATGATGGGCTGAAGGGCCTCTTTCTGTGCTGGAAGAGAGCACTACCAACAGAGATAGACTGAAACCCATTGGGGTTTAGAATTTTGCAATTGAAAGATACAACCACTGAATATGTGAACTTTCTCCAGAGCTGGATAACTTACCTATTTCGAGTTGTTCAATGTAAATTGAGAGCATCAGTTGTATTCGCTGTTGTATTAATGCCTTAAGAGCTATGTTCTTTTCAAAAGTAAATGTGAGAATGAGCCAAGGATTAAACATAGAAAACAAAACAAAACAGGAGTGAGCCATTTGGCCCTTCGAGCCTGCTCTTCCATTCATTATGATCCTGGCTGATCATCCAACTCAGTAGCCTGTTCCTGCTTTATCCCCGTTTCCCTTGATCCCTTTAGCCCCACATGCTGTATCTAATTCCTTCTTGCAATCATACTATGTTTTGGTCTCCTCTGTGGTAGCGGATTCCACAGGCTCACCACACTCTAGGTGAAGACATTTCTCCTCATCTCAGTCTGAAATACCCAGTATCCTTTGACTGTGACCCCCTGGTTGTGGACTCCCTGGTCATCAGGAACATCCTTCCTGCATTTATCCCTGTCTCATCCCATTAGAATATAATAGGTTTCAATGAGAATCCCCCCTCCCTTCCAACAAATACAATCCTAACTGACTCAACCTCTCCTCCTACCATCCCAGGAGCCAATTGGTAAACCTTTGCTACACTCCCTCTATACCATGAATATCTGTCTTCAGATAAGGAGACCAAAACTGCACACAATATTCTGGGTGTTGTCTTATCTGTCCAGTTGTAGTAAGACAGCCCTGCTGTTGCCTTTGAACCCTCTCACTACAAAGGGCCAACACACCTTCACTTGAATACCCCATAAACAACAATGTGAACATGACCAGGTTGCCTTATTTGAGATAACTCTTTTAATTTTTAATGAATTCACATTTCATGACCTTCCATGGTGAGATTTGACCCCATGTTTCCCGAGCGTTAACCCACATCACTGGATGACCAGCCCAATGACCCCACTGCATTGTACCTCCCCTTTATACAAGATGTTGGTGAACTATCTCCCTGAATCACTGCAGTCCCTGATGTGTAGGGAGGGAGCTCCAGGATTCTGACCTGGTCTAAGCCAAGGAATGATGAGATAGTTTGAAGTCAGGATGGTGAGTGGCTTGAAAAGTACCTTGCGGTGTTCCCCTGTATCTGCTGATCTACACAGACAAATTATCCAGCATTACTCAACAGTTTAAGTCCTTTTTGTTTCCACTGATAGTTTAAAGAACTTTTAATCATTTAAATAGAAGTTGTCAAAAATATACAGCTTGCTTTTTCATAGTCAGTTATTTTCTTGCAAATTCCACCTCCCCAATTCAGCCTCAGTTCCACCATCAAGATAGCTCATGGCTGATGCTATATATTAAATCCATCAACTCACTGTGTTTCATTAATCTTTAAAACCTTATAGTCAATAGCAATCTGTCAATTGTAGGTTTCAATCCAGCCTCAAAACTTTAGGAGAAGGGAGTTTGAGATTTCTATAACTTTTGGTGCTTTTCGACATACTCCTGGATGGCCATGCCTAACTTTCAGGTTTGATTTTTTCTCAGATTAACTTTACCAGCGAAACTGTCTTCTGTCTCTCCCCAGGAAGCAGACAATGGCCACCTGAGCTCAGGGTGAAGGCTGTTCCCATTAATTTGTCTTCACATGCTTCCCACAGTATGGGATCAATCGGTGAGGGACTGTGAGAGAGAGTGTGACAGGGTGCGAGAAATTTTGTGAAAGAGTGTAAGAGAGGGTATGCAGGAGAGGGTGTGTAACAGAGAGAGTATGAGAAAGTGTGAGAGAGTCTGTGCAGAAGAGAGTACATGAGTGTGTGTGAGAAAGAGAGTACAGGAGAGGCAGTGTGTGAATGTGCATGTGAGAGAGAGTGTGAGTGAGAGAGAGAATGTGGAGAGAGAATGTGCGAGAGAGAGATTGCGAGAATGTGTGAATGAGAGAGTGCCTGTGTGAAAGGGATTGCGTGAGAGAGAAAGTGCGGAGGAGTGAAAATAGTAGGGAGAATGAGTCTGAAAAAGTGCAAGCATGAGGGAGAGAGTGTGAGGGAGGGAGTAAAGAGTCCATGTAAGTGGGAATGTGCATGAGCACACATGAGGAGTATGTTTCAGTGAGTGTGTACATGGGTAAGTGTGCTCTCTGAAATGGCATTCACACAATCTCAGTTCGAATTTACCATTTGTTGATATATTAGATGGTTTGTGAAGATCTGTTGCACAGACTTGCTGAAATATAAACATCGATCTCATTGATAAACAGCAGCAGAGACTGAGAGTCACAGGATAGTCACACCGCAGATGATGAAAACATATCCCATTGACAGTTTCCCTTATACAATACCTGCTAGTGTTCTCCCTTGGAATATTTATTTGCCCAAGTAATGCCTTTATTCTGCCATCTATCAAATTCCTACAGATCGTTTTTGTAGATTAATTTTCATGTGTGCAGTGAAGACTTAATAAAACAAGCAAAATATTCAGATTTCGGTTCTGTATATTCTGTTGAGCTGGTATGAGTTTGCCTGGGCATATCACTGTGTCAATTTGAAAGAAATTGTACAATCTGACAGTGGTTACACATCTGGAAAATTATTTGAAGTATAATTGCACCTCAGTTTCCCAGACTTCATTTTAATGGCTCGAATTCTGCAGGGAGCGATCATGATCACTCAACAATATAAAGGTTTATTTCTTGGGCGTGACTGGCCTTTTCACTATCCCCAGGATTATTTTATACGTTTGAATATTCAAAGCCACAAGTTACACACATGAAATGACAATTACATTTTTTTTTGGTTGCTGTACACATTGTTCAGGACATGATTTACAGAGAGTCTGTACGATGCAGAGAGTTAGCATAATGTTTACTCAAATCAGGAATCCTTCAATTCAGGATGGGCATTTAAATGTTTTTTGCCAAGGTATTGCAAATGCTGGTTCTCTGTGTAAAATGGAATCCCATGACAATTGCATTAAATTAAGAGTAGGACTCAACAAAATTCATGAAATTATCTCCAAAGAGCTTTTGGAGTCACATCGGACTCAAAACGATAGCTCTGTTGCTTTGTCTCTCTCTCTCTCTCTTTCTCTCTCTCTCCATGGATGCTGCTGGACCTGCTGAGTTTCTCCAGCAACTTCTGTGTTTATTTCAGATCACCAATATCTGCAAGAGTTTGCTTTTGTAGCTGGTATGAAAATAGCTTCTGTGAGCTGTGGACAATCCAATATAAGATTCTGGATTGGTGGTGCTGGAAAAGCACAGCAGTTCAGGCAGCATCAGAACTGCTGTGCTTTTCCAGCACCACGACTCCAGAATCTGTTTTCCAGCATCTGCAGTCATTGTTTTTACCCAATCCAATATAAGAGGGTCAGAAGCAGGATTCACTGATGGGACACAGTGAAACAAGCTTTATTGCTCCTCTGACTGTATTGCTGCAGCAATGGGAGTGTTTAAGGTAATTTCTAATCAACCTGTACCATGGTGGGCTAACACACCTTAGGGTGGCACGGTGGCTCAATGGTTAGCACTGCTGTCTCATAGTGCCAGGGACCTGGGTTCAATTCCAGCCTCAAGTGACTGTGTGGTGTTTACACATTCTCCTTGTGTCTGTGTGGGTTTCCTCCCAAAGTCCAAAGATACTCGGGTTAGGAGAATTGGCCATGTTAAATTGTCCATAGTATCCAGGGATGTGTGGGTTCACCATGGGAAATGTAGAGATTGGTTGGAATGCTCTTTAGAAGATTTGTATGTACTGCTTCCACACTGTTGGGATTCTATGAGCAGATGGGATTGGAATCCAGGCCTCCTGACTCAGAGGTAGGACCACCAGCCCTCAACCACAAGAGGCCTCACTGAGAATGTTTATTTCTTTTCTTCTTCGGCCCTCGATGTTGTGCTGGTTTTTTATCCTACTCTAAGGTCAGACTAACCTACATACCCTTCATTGTACTATCGTCCATGTGCCTATCCAAGAGTCACTTAACTGTGTTATGGAGGAGGCCAGGCCACTCAAAACATTCTTAATCAGGCAGCCCCAGACCATAACTTTGCAATTTGTTTTGGTAAGTGTGCAGTGAAAATTACCCGGAGTAAGATAGCTCGGTTGACGACTAGATTTTAAAACAGACAAAACTTTATTCACAAAATTACACAATTGAACACAAAGAACAGAATAAAGAAGATGGAAATGTGTTGCTGGAAAAGCGCAGCAGGTCAGGCAGCATCTAGTGAACAGGAGAATCGACGTTTCGGGCATTAGCCCTTCTTCAGGAAGGGCTAAATCCTGAAGAAGGGCTAATGCCCGAAACGTCGATTCTCCTGTTCCCTAGATGCTGCCCGACCTGCTGCGCTTTTCCAGCAACACATTTCCATCTCTGATCTCCAGCATCTGCAGACCTCACTTTCTCCTCACAGAATAAAGAAGCCCTACAGAACTCAACCCATCTAAACTAGACTGAATGATGCTGTTCCGAATATATACAACAATCCCAATAAACAAGCTCCCTTTAAAACCCAGTATAAATGGAACACATGCTTACAGGTTGATGTTGAATGGCAGAGAGAGAGAGAATTTTCATACAGCTCACTATTGAACTCCTCACCAGTTCAAGACTGAACTACCACTCCCCTTCCATTATACAGGTGACTTCTAAAACATGACCACTTTGGCCTGAAATCTCACCTGTTTACATATAAACAAAAGGCCTCTCAAAATCCTTTCCATCTCTGTATCAAACCAGACTGATTGGAGCCCGACCTGGTTTATTGCCCCTCTGATAAAAGTCAAGGACAGAGTCTCCTTGAGCCAAGGAACAGCTTTTAGAAAAAAAGGGACGAGCTTTGTGACACCTCCCCCCTTAAAAAAAACCCATCAATACCAAGAGATGGCTTCATTTTTAACCCTTCAAAACCCGGTTAGTATTCTAAACACACATATACACTATAGTAACTACACACATGCAAACATGGACAACCACATGCCAATTCAGGCCATGGTACACCCACTACCGAACGCTTCTGTATCACATTCGAGTCTTGATAACGCATCGGCAATCAAGTTTTTGCGAGCTGCCACCTGAACAATTGTCAAACTGAATGGCTGGCACAACAAGCTCCATCTAAACAGGCTGGTGTTTCTCCACAAATGTCAATGGGCTTGATCAGTGTATATGATTGTCTCAGATGCATTGCTGGTAATATAAACACTGAAATGTTATCATGCCAACACCAAGCTTAAAGTTTCCTTCTCCACTGTTGAATATTTCTGTTGATGAATGCTCAACTTGCTGGAAAAATACTCGCTGGGTCTTTCTATCCCCTTGTCATCGTCCTGCAGGAGCACTGCACCGACACCCACATCGTTGACATCGTTGACCTTGTAATCTGGTGTGCCTAATAATGGGCCAGTGGTTAACACAGTTTTTAGGCTGTCAAACGCCTTTTGACAGTCTGATGTCCACTGAAACTTCTTGCCCTTTTTTAACAATTCAGTGAGTGGAGCAGCCACATTGCTAAAGTTCGGCACTAACGTTTGGGTAAAGTCCACTCAACCTCAGGAACTGAAGTAATGCTTTTATTGTCGATGGTGTGGGAAATTCCCCAATTACTTACGTTTTTGCATCCCGTGGGGGTCATTTGTCCTCGTCCACTAACATGGCCCAGGAAGGTGACTTGGGCTTTGGCAAATTCACTTTTATCTGGGTTTATCACTAAGCCTGCCTTCCAAAGTCGATCGAACAAGTCTGATAAATACTGTTAATGTTCCTTCCATGAGTGACTAAAAATCACCAGTTCATCAATATATATACCACACAGTTGGGTAATCTGGCAATGACCTTATTAGTCAATCTCTGAAATGTGGCTGGAGCATTTTTCATTCAAATGGCATGACTTTGAACTGATACAGTCCATTTGACATTACAAAATTCAAAATTGCCTTTGCTATTTCTGACAAAGGTAGTTGCCTCTGAGCAAGTCCAAATTGGAAATGTAAGTTGCTCGTCCCACTTTTTCAACACAGTCCTCCAACCATGGAATCGGATATGCATCAGTCTTTGTAACAGCGTTGACTTTGCAAATGAACACTGGGTACCACCTGTCTTTGGCACCATGACTATGGGTGAGCTCCAGTCACTGTAACTCACTTCGATTATGCCATCTTGGAGCATGCTCTCTATTTCCTTCTGAACCCGTGCCAACTTTAGAGGATTATGCCTATAGGAATGTTGCTTAACTGGAACAGCATCTCCCAAATCTACATCATGCACAATAAGCTTAGTATTTCCCAGTTTATTTCCACATATCTCCACATGTGATAGTAAGAACTCTTTCAGGTCATTTCAGGTCATTTCAGGTAACTCAATAATTTATCCCAATTTTTGACAACTTACTCATTGACCAATTTGATTTGAGGAATGTCCAATTCAGAATCCTCTGAGCTTGGTTCTTCCTTCTGTGCTGTAATCATTAACACCGTCTCCTCTTGCTTTCCTTCCCTATCAAAATACCTTTTGAGCATATTCACATGACATACTCTGTGAGATTTCTTCCTGTCTGGAGTCTTTATCAAGTAGTTCACCTCACTCAATTTCCTCTCAATTTCATAAGGCCCACTAAACCTTTCTTTTAAAGGCTCATCTGTTACTGGAAGTAACACCAATACCTTATCCCCAATTGCAAAATTGTGAATTCGTGATTTCTCATCTGCATTCTGTTTCATTGCATGGTGTGATATTTTTAAATGCTGTCTAGCCAACTCTCCAGCTCTATTTAATCGTTCAATAAAATTTGACACATAGTCCAAATGGATGGTCTCTGAATTCTTATTAATTTCTCCTTAATCAATTTTAATGGTCCTCTTACTTCATGCCCAAAAATTGATTCAACTGGACTGAATTTGATTGATTCATTCAGTGCATCTCTGATCGCAAAATGTACAAACAGGATTCCCTTATCCCAATCATCTGGATAATCCTGACCATAAGCCCTCAACATGTTCCTTAGTGTTTAATGCCATCTCTCTAGTGCTCCCTTCCATTCTGGATGGTACACAATAGATTTGAATTGCTTTATTCCCAAGTTATCCATAAACTCCGTGAATAGTTTGGATGTGAAGTTTGATCCTTGATCTGACTGGATTTCTATTGGCAGTCCATATCTAGTAAAACATTTAAGTAATTCTTCTGCAATCCTTTTAGCTGTGATGTTGCGTAATGGGTTTGCCTCTGGAAATCTAGTTGATCTATCCATTATTGTTAAAAAATACTTATTCTCACTTTTTGTTTGAAGTAGGGGACCTATGCAATCAATCAAAACTTCAAAGTTTGTGAGAAGATTTGTAGCTTGGGTGCTTGTTGTTGTGGTTCTGTTCGCCGAGCTGGGAATTTGTGTTGCAGACGTTTCGTCCCCCTGTCTAGGTGACATCCTCAGTGCTTGGGAGCCTCCTGTGAAGCGCTTCTGTGATCTTTCCTCCGGCATTTATAGTGGTTTGAATCTGCCGCTTCCAGTTGTCAGTTTCAGCTGTCCGTTGCAGTGGTCGGTATATTGGGTCCAGGTCAATGTGCTTATTGATTGAATCTGTGGATGAGTGCCATG
>NC_057718.1:103941016-103961554 GCF_004010195.1 Chiloscyllium plagiosum | reverse complement strand
TGAAGTTGCGCGGGTATCCGTTTTTGGCGAATACATTGTATAGGTGTTCTTCTTCCTCTTTTTGCAGTTCTGGTGTACTGCAGTGTGTTGTGGCCCTATTGAATAGTGTCTTGATGCAACTTCTTTTGTGCGTGTTGGGGTGGTTGCTTTCGTAGTTCAGCTGGAACTGACAACCGGAAGCGGCAGATACAAATCACTATAAATGCCGGAGGAAACATCACAGAAGTGCTTCACATGAGGCTCCCAAGCACTGAGGATGTCACCTAGACAGGGGACGAAACGTCTGCAACACAAATTCCCAGTTCGGCGAACAGAACCACAACATCAATCAAGACTCTTGTGAAATGCTGGAATAGGTATTAAAGATGCAGGTTTATTACTACCTGCAGTTTTCCTGTTAGCTGACATATGTGACACATCTGGCAAAATTCAACTACATCCTTGTGTAGTCCAGGCCAGTAAAAATGTCTTTGTATTTTAGCCTATGTTTTCCTTACCCCTAAATGACCTCTAAGTGGTAGCTCATGTGCTACTCACAGCACCACCTTCTTATACCCTACAGGCAAAGCAATTTGATGAATCTCTGCCCATTTATCAACTGCTTGACTGTGTGATGGTTTCCATTTCCTCATTAAGACACAGAGGGATGCATTCACTTTCTTTTTCTTTGTAAATGCCTTTTGATAAACCTGTTTTAACTCCTCATCTTTCTGTTGTAATTTAATCAGCTTAGCAGAGCTAAAAATACTTGCACATTTACCTATTTGCTCTTCTCTGTGTCACTTATCTGATCAAAGCAAGTTTTGGATAAGTCTATGTCAGCTCCCTTTTCAGTGCCTTTTGAGCTCTCTTGCTTCAGCTTGTGCCTCTGTGATCTTGTGACCACACAACCAGGGAAAATTCCTGGATAAAGGTCCTTCATTTCTTCAGTTGTCTGCATCTTCTTCAGCAGCATGCCTACTGCTGAATCAGCTATATCATTTGCAAGGACAAATTGTATTCCTGGAGCTGAGAGTTTGTCCAGAACTCCTACCACAAATTCTCCAAAATTCTCTAGGTTCTCTTGCCTCACTTTACATAACTGAGCACTTTTTGTCTCACCATGAATTCCTGTTACCAGCACCTTTTCTGGCAATAGTCCCTCAGGAGTACATATCTCCTCATCCTTTAGCATCACAGACTGAAAGGATCCTGTGTCCTTTAATATTGTAACCTCTTAACCTACTGCTCCTGGCCTATGTGAATAAACTTTACCCTTGCATGTGTATTTTTAATCTACCTCTGATCATCCTGTACACTCTGAGGCAGTTGTCTAACTTCCCTTGTGCTTTCTGTTACTAGTCCAGCAAAACTTCCAGGCTTGTCCTGTTTTCCAACATCTGGCTTTCTCCTAGCCCCCCACACTATGATTTCATGTGACCCACTTTATTACAATGGAAACACCGGAGCTTTTAACTTCTTTGTCTCCCTCAAGGGTTTCTTTTTTACCCTGATGTAAGTTCTCCTTATGATCTTCACTGAGATCTACCATTTCCTTTCCATGTGAGGATTTCTCTTTGCCCCAATTTCTATCCCTCAGTGGACTGAAATTGACTCTGGAAGCCAACCCAAGTTTTATTGACCAGCTCATAATCATCAGCCCCTTCAGCTGCTAACCTTGCTGTTTTAATTCTCTGCTCTTCCACATGAGTTCGCACTACTTCAGGCAGTTAATGTTTGAATTCCTCCAAAATAATTACCTCTCTAAGGGCATCATAGGTTTTCTCGATTTTTAAAGTTCTTTTCCATCTATCGAAATTAGGATCTGTTCCATCCTTTCAAACTCAATATACGTTTGACCAGGGTCTCTCCTTAGATTCCTGAAACTTGTCTATAGGCTTCTGGTACAAGCTCATATGCATTTAAAATGGCTTTTTCACCGCCTCCTACTCCCCAGATACCTCCTCTGATAGTGATGCGAAGACCTCAATCGCCCTAACGACAAGTTTCATTTGGATCATCAAAACCCACATTGTCAGTGGCTACTGCATTTGTTTATCCACCTTTTCAAATGAGATGAAAAAGGCTTCCACATCCTTCTCATCAAATTTAGGCAATGCTTGAACATACTTAAACAGTTTCTCACGAGGCGTCTGACTACCAGGGGCTTGCTCATCCTCAATCTCTTCCTCACTGAGCCTACTCTCAGCCTTTATCTCCAATCTTTTATGCTGACTTTTCTTTTAAAGTACCAATTTTGAAGTTCAAAAGCTCTTTTTCTCTCTCTTCTGCTTTTAATTGTAACTCAAACTTTCGTTTCTGCTGCCCTTTCCTTATCTTTCGCTTCTGACTCAGGCTGCTTCATTTGCAACTGAATTATTGCCATCTCTATAGATTCTGATGGTTTCTCCAGCAAGTGTAAATGCTGAGCTACTGCTGTGATTATTTCTCCTTTCCTTACAGAAGCAGGCAGGTCCAACCCCAGCTTCTCTGCTCATTCCTGCAGCTTGGTCTTATTCACTTTTGCAAAACTTCCAAAGTCTCCGCATCCACATCCAGAAAGTTTTTGGCAACTAAAAGAGCCATTGCTATCCCAAGCTTTGTCTACCCAACCAAACTAACACCCGAAATAAAGACACGAGCACCTACTACTCGCTGATTAAAATCCTGGACGAGCCCCCAGTCTGTTATGGACTAGACCAGACCACTCAAAACATTCTTAAGCAGACAGCCCCAGACCATAACTTTGCAATTTGTTTCCATAGGTGTACAATGAAAATTACCCGGAGTGAGGTAGCTAGGTTGATGACTAGATTTTAAAACAGACAAAACTTTATTCACAAAATTACACAATAAAACACAAAAAACACAATAAAGAATCCCGACAGAACTCAACCTATCCAGCTAGACTGAATTATGCTGTTCTGAATATACACAACAGTCCCAATTAGCAAACTCCTTTTAAAACACAGTATAAATGGAACACATGCTTACAGGCTAAAGTTGAAGGCAGAAAAGTGAGAGAGTTTCCATACAGCTCCCTGTTGAACGTCCCAGTTCAAGACTGAACTAAAACTGCTCAGCTCAGCTGGAGAGCTGACCACTGCCCTTTCTTTATACAGGTCACTTCTAAAACATGACCACTTTGGCCTGAAGACTCATCTGTTTACATATAAACAAAAGGCCTCTCAAAATCCTTTTCATCTCTGTACCAAACCAGACTGATGGGAGCCCGGCCTGGTTTATTACCCCTCTGACAAAGAAAAATCAGGGACAGCTTTTAGAATAAAAGGGACAATCTTTGGGACAAATGTCCCTAATGTATCTGACTCTACTGTCAATGCTGACAGTGCATTCCATGCACCCACCTACCTCTGACATCTCCCCTATACCTTCCTCCTATTATCTGAAAATTCTGCCCCCTCGAGATAGACATTTTCACCATGGGTAGAAACCTCTGGTTATGCTACCTATGCCTCTCAACATCTTGATGAGACAAAAACATTGCAGATGCTAGAATCCAAGGTAGACAGGCAGCAGGCTGGAAGAACACAGCAAGCCAGCCAGCATCAGGAGGTGGAGAAGTCAATGTTTCGGGGGGAACCCTTCTTCAGGGTCAAGCATCTAAGTTTGACAGCAGTGCAGAGACCGATATTCCTCATAATGGGGCAACCTGAACTGTTGACCGCTGTATAATTCTGGTTTTATCCCGTACAGTGTATGAACATCACTTGATTAGATGCTGTCTGAATCAGTGAGTTCATGTGGAGGGTACGTGCTGTCACTTTGCACTTACTGCTTCCTCATTTCAGGTGTTTGTCTGGCTGGAACTGGTACCAATTTAACCTTTCTGAGTGAGGCCTTCAGTCTTTTTGCTCAAAATGTGACAGATATAGGGGTTTGCAAGTTTACAAGTTATTACCATTTTATTTGTGAGCAGGTCGGGAGCAGAATGTTTCAGAATATTCTCAGCTTTGTTTTCAAATCTCTCTATGGCCTCACTCCACCCTATCTCTATAATGTCCACAACCTCTGAATATCTGCATTGCTCTGATTCCAGCCAATGCATTGCTGATTTTTATCACTGCACCAGCTATGCCTTCAGCTGCCTGAGCCTTAATTATGAAAATTAACTAGCTTAATGTCTATTAGCTTTTCTTCTTCCCTGTCTTACTATCAACCCTTCCATTGTCTGCCTAACTTTTTTCCTGTTCCACTGCCAGGGGGCCTGTTGATTCTCACTGTCAGGGCACTCTTTGTGTTTTTATGTCTTACCTCGGCCCATATGGACTCTACATCTTCTGATCCAAGATCATTTCTCACTATTGTACCTACTCTAACCGGTCCTAACAATACTACCTACCACCCCTTCCTTCCTGCCCATCCTTCTGAAAAGTCATATTTCCCTGAATGTTTCATTCCTGCCTTTTTCTCCTGTAACCATGTCTCTGTCGTGACTGTACAATACCACTTGCATTGGTATGGCTGTGTTCATTTGTTCATTTATTTTATGTCATAGAATAGAATCCCTACAGTGTAGACACAGGCCTTTCAGCCCATCAAGTCCACACCGACTCTCCAAAGAGTATTCCAGCCAGACCCACTCCCTATCCTATCCCTGCATTACCCATGAATGATCCACCTAGCCTGCACATCCCTGAACACTATGGGCAATTTAGCACGGCCAATCTACCTGACCTGCACATCTTTGGACATTGGGAGGAAACCAGAGCACCCAGAGGAAACCCACGCAGACATGGGGAGAATGTGCAAACTCCACACAGAGAGTCACCCGAGTCTGGAATTGAACCCGGGTCCCTGGCGCTGTGAGGCAGCAGTGCTAACCACTGAACCACCGTGTCACTGTATATTGTCCCTAATACTACGCTCACTCAAGTTAAGATCCATTAATTTTACCTCTGACCATTTCTTTCCCTTTTGATCCCATTTCCTGCTGTTTTTCTAGGGATTGTATACTCTGTCCCTTCCTGCCCTGATCCGTATTTCATTCCTGCCGACCAGTTAAGGATGGACAGCAGTCCCATTGTTCTGTTTGTTTTCACCATTAAGTGCAGAAGCGACCTGCACCACAACTCAGCATTTACACTTTCAGGAAAGACATCAGAACTGAATTAGTAATGAGAAGGAGGGGAAATGGAGACTGGATATGGCAACAATAAAGGTATCCAATGAAAACTGGTTGATTATAAATAAAACAATGGATCACATAAAGGATGGCATAACTGCACCTGCAACTTAATGCTGTGTTCACTATATAATAGTTTGACATTTGATCCCTAATCGATCGATAAGCTGCAGAGTACAAAAGACAGGTCTGTATCCTAGACTCCAACACACAAGAAACTGCACAAGTGAAAGGCAAGATAATGTCACAATTGTCTTACCACATCATTTGAGACAAAGAGAGAGAAAGAGAGAGAGAGAGAGAGAGAGAGAGAGCGCTAGTGGGGGGTTAACCTGAGTGCCACCACATCTCAGGGGAGGGGAGAATCCTTCATGGAAGTAGAATCCTTCATGGTGTCTCAGCTGAAACAGGAATTTAACCCACACTGTTGGCCTCGCTCTGCATCAACCCTTGACCATGTGTGATTGGCAGGGCACATCATCTCCATGACCCACACGAGACTCCCCAAGCAGGTGGACTACCCCCAGCTCCAAAACGGCAGGGGAGTCCCAGGTGGAACAGAGGAATTTCTTCAGGGATACCCACAAGGCCTCACTGGGGAAGTGCAGCATTCCCCACCGACACCTTGGAATCACTGGGCTGTGACCGTCCAACATGGAGGAGGAGCATCCAGGAAGGTCTCGGGACTTGGCCATCGGGAAAAAGCGGAAGCCGGGCGGAAACAGGGAAAGGAGTGCAGTGCCACACCATCACTCCATCCACCCCTTCCCACGGCCAACTTCTGCCCCAAGTGTAACAGAGCCTGCTGTAGCTCCACCAGTCTGTACAGCCACCTACAGACACACCCGGAGAGTGGAAAAGAATCACCCTCATCTGTGAGGGACCGCCAATGATGATGATGATGATGCGTCAATTAACTAGCCATCCAGCCAACTGAGCTAACTGTACATAGCTTACCTGACCAACCCAACACCCTCAAAGTATGGTACAGTATGTAATATAGTCTCTTATTTTTATACTTTGACTTACTTTTAATTTTTTGGTTCATCAGTTTGATGCTGCTGATTTCCCCCCAGTTTGCAAGCCTTTGGTTTCTGAGATTTTACAAAGAGAGTTGATACAGTGGAGGAGACAAGAGTGGCTTTTACACGTGATAAGAACAAATATCTCTAATAGGGAAGCAAATATGTACTGACCTGAGATTTTCTCCGGCCTATACTGCAACATTGCTTCTTTGTAACATCATCCTTAATAGTCTGTTAGAAAACTGTTTAAACTCTACTGATTACAGGAGACTGTCTGACACTCTACACCAGCATCTGTACTGCTCAGAAGGATCACCAGCCTCTTGGTTGATTCACCCGCGTCTCCTCCTTTCCAAAATGCAATTAACCACTTCAATGTTTTAATCAGTTGTAGGGTGGAAAATGTCCTGATTTGAAATGTTCAAGAAATAAGAAACACATTGTAAGTTAAAACATTTCCTCTTCATTTGCATTCTGTTTGGTTCTCCATGTTTCATTCTCTATGTTCCTTTGCCCAAAGATGATGCCAGACCCACTGAGTATTTCCAGGATGTTATGCTTTCTATTTTAGTTTACCAGCATCCACTGTTTTCTGCTTTTATTTTCCTTTAGCTTAATTGCACCTGAGAAACGTTTTCCCTGTGCATATGCTGTACCAACTTGTAAACACGCTCTTCCAAATGAACTTCAAGCTGCACAAAGGAAGCATTAACCCAAATAGACACAGCATCTTCCAACACGCTTTCTCCAATGATGTCATCAACACTTGACTCTTAAAATCAGGCGGACAGACAGAAATAATATTAATCACAAGCCTCTGGAAATATTTGGCTTTTCACAGGAACATTTCAGACAAGAGTTCCTCTTATTGAGACTTCAGTCTACAGTACAGGAACACTTACACAGTAAAAATAGCCAGTTGATTACACCTCTGTATCTTTGCCAGAATTTATGACATGTCCAACACTTTGGAGGTGAGTTCAGAAGTGATTTCTATTTCTTCACCAACAGATCTCTTTCAAAATTTATTTTATTTCTCAACAAAAAAAAAGCCAGCTCAGCTCACACTGAAATGTCACGTCTAAATGAGTGACCATCTCTGATCTGTGCTAGAACATCAATGAACAGCTGAGAGTTCAGGGCAAGACAGACTTAAGATCTACTCAGGACCTGGAAAAGACATATTCACTTGATATGTTCACTAGAACCGGGCAAGACGCTAGTTTGTTAAGTGCCCTTAAAGTTTACAAATCAGAATTAATCCCCATTGAAGTAAAGAACGAATTAAAGCTTGCAGTGCAACCCACAAGTTGTAATTAAAAGCTAATTGCATTTATGCGGCTTCACATCCAAATGAATGTGAAGTGCGGTTACTGAATATGATTGTTTGCACATGCATGGTGGGAATTTATGTGTGTGTACTGAATGACTGACTGTGTGTGTGCACACATGCCGTGTGAATCTGTGTGTGTGAGAGAAAGGTATGTTTGTGTGTCTGTGCAGTGCATGTGTGCACCCGTATCTGATTGTGTGTGTGCTTGTGTGTACCTGTGTCTGACTTTATGTGTGTGTATCTGTATTTGACTGCATGTATTTGCGTAAATGTGGGTGGGTATTCCTTTACATTACTGAGTGTGGGTGGGTGTGTGTGTGAGGGTGTGCGTGAGTGTGTGCGAGAGAGAGAAAGAGAGACAGTGTGTAAGTGCATGTGTGTGTCTATGTGTGGGCATGTGTATGTGTGCGTGTGTGTGTATGTGTGTGTGAGAGAGAGAGTGGGTGTGGGTTTTTGTGCGTGTGTCTGTGTGTGAGAGTGTGCATGAGTGTGTGTGTGTCTCTGTGTGTGCGCATGTGTGTGAGTTTCTGTGTGTGACTGTGTATGAATGTATGTGTGAGGGTTTTGTGTGCGTATGTGTGTCTGTGTGTATGTGAGAGAGAGAGTGTGTGTGGGTATGTGTTTGTGCATATGTGTGTGCGTGTGTGAGTGTGCGTGTCTGTGAGTTTGTGTGTGTAAGAGTGTGCACACGTGTGTGTCTGTGTGTGCGTGCGTGTGCATATGTGTGAGGTTGTATATGTGTGTGTGTGTATATGAACCACATCCACAGTTCTGACATCTGGGATAATCAGCCATGAGGAAGACTTTGAGTCATTGACTACAAGTGAAGAGGAAGTGGTTTCTCTTGCAGTGCGCTTGCTGTTCCTTGCACTTCTCAAATTAGGAACGTTTCTACCTGATGTAACTTCTGTGAAACAAAGAATTTCGATAAATGCTTAGCAGTGAGGATTGTATCTTGAGATCTGTTCGAAACCACGGACAGCTTTTCTCATGTGTAAAGGGTGAGACGGGCAAATTGCAATCAGTTGTTTTGTTTTGATACAAAAATGGCATCATACCTCTCAAAGGATTTCAAATGTGACATTCCATTAATATACAACATTATAAATAACATGCCTGTACAGTAGTTTGAAAATAAAATGACTAAGACTCTGTCTAACTGTCTAAGACATGTTGCTTATTGTATTATTGTGTGCACATTTCTCATGTTTAATACATTGATATTTGATGAATTAACACAGTAAAGAGTGTTTGAGTTTAAATATTGTCCAGATCTTCCTCCACTGTATTCTTTGTAACCTGTTGAATCTATGATGCCTTCATCAATGCTATAGTAAACTTGAGCTTGTCAGCTCCTTGTTTTGCTTTAGGAAAGACTACTTTGCATTAGGCCTGCAGAACTTGCATTTTAATAGCCACCTTTCTTGACTTTTGAATGAAGTATTCATTGATGCACACTCGCTGTTGGACAAAATGCAGCAACCAATTTACACCAGATTTCCACCAGATAATGGGTTTTGGTGACATGGGTTGAAAGGAACTCTGCTGTCTTTACCTGGCCTGACCTGCATGTGACTCCAGACCCGCAGTGACAGTCTTTATCCCCTCTCCTCCTCAGCAATAATTACCTCCCATTTTGGCACAAGAATGTTTTAATTTGTTAACTGATTTTCAAGTTCTTTACTGTTTTTGTTTCAAGTGATCCCATAATATTTACTGATGTCTGGGCAAAGAGGGATGGACAATAAGTGTGACCTAGCTAGCAATGCCTGGATCATGGGAATGGATAAAACATGTACGTGTTTGAGAAATAAATATTGGCAAGGACACCTTTCATTGGATGGTGCTGTGGGGGTCAGAATATGCAGGTGAAGTATCAAGGATAAATCCTTAGGAGATTCCAAGGAGAGGCCAGGAAGAAATATCTACGCTGGGCTTTAGGGTCATACAGAAGGTAAGCCTCTCAAACTGTGAGGCATTGAACAGAATGGCTAAAGAAGATCATTGACGGTGGGAGAACTGGAAGATTTGCACTGTTTGGTTCGATGATATGATGTGGCGGTGCCGCGGTTGGACTGGGGTGGACAAGGTCAGAAGTCACTTGACACCAGGTTATAGTCCAACAGGTTTATTTAAAGTCACAGGCTTTTAGAGCGCTGGCCCTCCATCAGGACACTTGACGATGGAGCAGTGCTTCAAAAGCTTGTGATTTCAAATAAACCTGTTGCACCATAACCTGGTGTCGTGTGACTTCTGACCTGGTTAAATGACAATCCTTGCAACCTGTTCTGGAGTCGGATAACCAGGTTTGAAAATGAAGGTAATCAGAAGAGGCTAGTTATCTCCACATGACAGCTTTACCAGCTTGAATCATCAAATCAAAAAATTACTTTTCAGTGTTACCAACTGAGCATGCCCCTAGAATGGGTATCAACAGATGAACTAAATACTTCAAGAGCAGCTCAGAGACACAGGAATCCTGCACTGAGGAACTCATCTTCTGATTCAGTCCACCATCTACAAGACACAAGTCAGGATTGTGATGGAATGCTCCCCACTTGCCTGGATGGGGGCAGCTCCAACAACACTCAAGAAGCTTGACACCATCCAGGACAAAGTAATCCTTTTGATTGGCACCACATCCTCAAGCATCCGCTCTGTTCACCACCAAAGCTCAGTAGCAGCAGTGTGTACTATCTACAAGAGGCCCTGCAGAACTTCACCAAAGATCCTCAGACAGTACCTTCCAAACCCACAACCACTTCCATCTAGAAGGACAAGGGCAGCAGATACATGGGAATACCACCCCCTTCACATTCGTCTCCATGCCACTCCCCATCCTGACTTGGAAATATATCATTGTTCCTTCAGTGTTGCTGGGTCAGAATCCTCCCTAAGGGCATTCAGCCCTCGAGCCTATTCCACCATTCAGGAGGATCTTGGCTGATCTGCCATTCCTCACATCCATTGTCCTGTCCTTTCTCCATAATGCTTGATTCCTGACTGATCAAGAGTCCATCTAAGGCAGCCTTAACTATTCATAAGGACTTGCCACCCCCCAGCTCTCTGTGGCAACAAGTTCAAAAAACTCTCAACTCTTTGAGAGAAGAAATTCCTCCTCATCTCAGCCTTAAATTGGTGCCCCTTTACTCTGAGACTATGCCCTCTGGTCCTGGACTCTGCCATGAGGGGAAATATCCTCTCAGCATTGGGAAAGAGGATTGAGAGAGAGACAGACAGACAGACAGAGGGGGGGGGGTGGTAGTTGGCACTGGTCCACAGTTGGTAGTGGTCTTCAGGCATTTAGCGAAGCCAAAAAAAGCAGAGAAAAAGAAACAACATCCTTTTGTTTATTGCTAAAGCCACCCCAGAAAAACCCTGAAGATGTGTCAATTTGGGCAGGGAATCCTTCATTGACAGACACAGAGGAATAAGCATCTGTTTCAGGTACATCCAGGAAGCTTGAGAAACATCTAATAGTCCTAGCCAGGTGCTTTTGGAGCACTGATCACTAAGTTGCAGAGTTAGAATCAGGTCTGCAGGGAACATCTCTGGGACACACGCACCAAACAACCCCATCGCCCCATGGCCAACGACTTCAACACCCCTCCCACTTCGCCAAGGACATGCAAGTCCTGGGCCTCATCCACCTCCAAATCCAAGCCACCCGACAACTGGAGGAAGAACGCCTCATCTTCCACCTTGGGACCCTCCAACCACACGGCATCAATGTCGATGTCACCAGTTTCCTCATCTCCCCTTCCCCCACCTCAAGCCAGATTCAACCCTCCAACTCAGCATCGCCCCCTTGAATTGTCCTACCTGTCCATTTTCCTTCCCACCTCTCCACTCCACCCTCCACTCTGACCTATCACAATTACCTCCCACCTGCATTCATCTATTGCCTTCCAAGCTACCTTCTCCCCACCTTCACCCCACCCACCTATTTATCTCTCAGCCCCTTTCCCCCCTCCCCGCCACATTCCCGATGAAGGGCTTATGCCTGAAACATCGACTCTCCTGCTCCTCGGATGCTGCCTGACCAGCTGTGCTTTTCCAGCACCACACTTTTTTGACTCCGATCTCCAGCATCTGCAGTCCTCCCTTTCTCCGAGAACCAGGTCTGGCTCTGCAGAGACGGCAGTATAAATTTTATGTCAGGCTTTGGCTGCAAGTCAATCTCACGGGCGTTTGCAACATAAATATTTTTCATGTGGCCAACAAGGGGCGATCTCAGGTTTAATTTTACAGACTTTTACTGCAGTAAGTTCTTGTAAAGAGTGGGAACAGTACAGGCTGCAGTGACCCGTGTACAGAAGGGATTGCTAGTCAGTTTGTAAAACCAGAGTAATTTAAGTGTCCTGAGTTTTACAAATGCTACGGGCACTCAGTATAAATAGGCGAAGGGTATTTCATATCTGTGATTTAATCCAGATCCACATTTTAGTAGATTCTTACTACTTATATAAACATCAAGAGTTCTATGTTAGCATCAGAGTTCAGTTTGCATCTTCAATACCATCATTTCTCAAGCAGTTTTCGAACAAAGGAACTGAAACAAGTCGAACATTTGTACTTACACCTCTTTGCTTTCCTGAGCTGATGAATTTGTGAGGAAATTCTTGTCCACCTCCATGACCTGCCATCTGGTCCTGTTTCCTCAAGAAATCCCATCAGAAATGGAACATTACACCAGTGAATTTACATGGGTTACAGCAATCACTAATAACTTTTTTGATGTTAAATTGCACAGAGCATAATGAGACTTTTAAAACTCTAATTAAAACTGTCAGCTTTTCCATTTACAATGATCTTTGATACTCATAAAAGGTCATAAAAACATGATCAAGTGCCAGTTCGGAATATAATGTTTGTTAAATGTCTGGACTGAGACACAGTTATTACAATGAATGATTTGAAACACTACATTTGATTGCTACAGAGAGATTTAAATGTTTGTTAAAATAAAGTTCTTTGAAAGGTTCCTGAGGTTCTGTTTGATAATCTTTCAGCTTGCCAGTTCTTTCTGCTCTGAAATTTTATTTACATGCTGCTCAGAATTCAGGCATCTTGCTTGTGGTTTTGATAAAGTGCGCAGGAGATGACAGGAGGTGGTTACACTGCGTGTTGGACAGGGTGGGCATTTCAGAGTGGAGGAGAATCAACTCCAGTACAATTCTTGATCATTTAGTCACAGATGGAAGACTCTTCCGCTCTCATGCATTCGGTCAACGCCAAATCCACATGGCACCCATCGATTTTCATCTCATCTTTGTGCTTAGGCTCCCACCCTTTAATGATCTAGCCTCTGGGAATGTTAATTTCATCTTACGTGCTGTGCTTAACTCAACTCGAACAGTTACCTTGGGCTTGGGCTGACAAATGGCAAGTATTGTTTGTGCCCCACATCTGCCAGGCAATGACCATTTCCAACAAGGAACAAAATCTGTCAATCATACCTGGACATTCAATGGCATCACCATCACTGAATGCCCTGACTGGTGCAGGCAGGTACCCCATTGATTAGAAACTGAACTGGACCAGCCATTTAAATGCAGTGGCTGCAAAAGCAGGGATGAGGAATCTTGCAGCAACTAACTTAGCTTCTTACTCACCAAAGCCTGTCCCACCATTTACAAGGCACAACTCATGCAATACTCCCCACTTGCCTGGATGGGTGCAGCTCCAACAACAGTCAAGAAACTTGACACCATCCAGGACAAATCGTGCCACTTGATTGGCATCACATCCACACACATCCCCTCCCTCCGCCACTGACACACGGTAGCAGCAGTGTGTACCATCTACAAGATGTGCTGCAGACATTAACCAAAGACAGCATCTTTCAAACCCACAAACACTTCCATCCAGAAGGACAAGGGCAGCAGATACATGGGAACCCCACCCCCTTCAGGTTCCCCACCAAGCCATTCACCATCCCGACTTGGAAATATATTGCCGTTCCTTCACTGTTGCTGGGTCAAATCCTGGAATTCCTCCCTAAGGACATTGTCAGTGTCCCGAAAGCACATGGACTGCAGTTGTTTAATAAGGCAGCACAACACCACCTTCTCAAGGGGCAACTAGGGACAGGGTAATAAATGCTGTCCCAGCCAGTAACACCCACATCCCATGTGTGAATAAAAATGACCTGAGTTACTGTTTTCAATAATATAACAATCAATTATACAAACAGATTTTCTTCAACATCCCTTTATGCTCTCAAAACCAATTGTAAATGTAATAGTTTGCCCCATTGCCCTCTCATAACCTTTAAGAATTTCAAAGCCTTCTAGTGGTATCCTCTTAACCTTCTCCACCCCAGAGACTAGTTTTCAATCTCTCGACACAGTGACATTCTCTTGGGGGTGGAATCTGTTGTTGTGATTGTGAGGGGAGCTAGGCGACTCGCCAGCCTGGGCTCCTGTGGTGACAGGTTGAGGATCCCATCAGGGTGGGTGCAGAGTGAGCTGGAGGAGGCTGGTCTGCTGGAATTCAGAGAGGTTTTGCCTCAAGTTGTCCTTGTCTGACCTGACCAATGTGACCCGAACGTGCAGCGTTACAGCGAGAGCTTGCACTGAGTTCCCCATGCCAGTATTGACAAGATGATCTGTATGATAAATCCACTCAAAACATTCTTAATCAGGCAGCCCCAGACCATAACTTTGCAATTTGTTTTGGTAAGTGTACAGTGAAAATTACCCGGAGTAAGATAGCTCGGTTGACGACTAGATTTTAAAACAGACAAAAACTTATTCACAAAATTACCAAATGAATCACAAAGAACAGAATAAATAACCCCTACAGAACTCAGTCTATCCAAACTAGACTTAATTGTGCTGTTCCGAATATACACAACAGTCCCAATAAACAAACTCCCTTTAAACCCAGTATAAATGTAACACATACTTACAGGCTAAAGTTGAAGGGCAGAAAGAGAGAGAGAGAGTTTCCACACATTTCCCTGGTGAACTCCTTACCAGTTCAGACTGAACTAAACTGCTCAGCTCAGCTCGAGAACTAACCACTCCCCTTCCATTATACAGGTCACTTCTAAAACATGACCACTTTGGCCTGAAGTCTCATCTGTTTACATATAAACAAAAGGCCTCTCAAAATCCTTTTCATCTCTGTACCAAGCCAGACTGATCAGACCCCAGACCAGTTTATTACCCTTCTGAAAAAAATCAAGATCAGAGTCTCCTTGAGCCAAAGAACAGCTTTTAGAATAAAAGGAACTTTGTTTTGTGACACCAAGATGGTGTGGTGAGTCCAGTGCGAGTTTCTACAAACAGGGGGTGCTGGTGGTTACTGCCTGTGGGACATACCATGAGATCATGGGGACTGATGGCCGAGGGAAAGGCCTAGAAGAGGAGGAGCAATTGGCAACTGGACTGCCAACAGCATACTCGGACTCTCCTGTTGGGAATTGTCACCGTCTTGTTTCTCCCTACTGCCTGGTAAAAAGAGCAATCTGCAGAGAAATGAGGCAGGATTAGATAATAATGAGACATTAATTCATGCGGACAGCCCCCTTGCTGTTCACAAGCGAGATTCTTGTCTCATTGAAACCTGAGGTGGAAATTCTGACTTTAACGTCTCAACATCGAGAAACTCATTTTCCATGATCTTGCCACATTTTCCGAATTGACTCACCGCTCCCGGAGTCATTCAGGGATGGGGAAGGTTTCACTACTTTTGTTTGAACTGTCTGGGCTGAAATCGATAGGACTGATCAGGAGCAGGGACATCACTGTCCAGCAGCTTGAGAATGGATAAAATACAAAGCTGGTTCAGAGCAAAGAATATCAGATGGGTGGGCCTTCCCCATTCACCATTCCAGGACTGCAGACAACTCTGTGTCTATGTGTACACCAGGGCCTAGCTTCCTTCTTAAAACTTACAACAAGATGCTGTTCCCTTCGAGTTATGGTAAGATTATAATTGTTTTATATCCCTTATTGCCCTCACCCAAGAGGTTTCTTTATTGAACAAGCTAAAGGATTGAAATGGTTTAAGGCTATAATAATACTTTTCAAACAGTTCTGTTGCTGGAAGAGTGGCCAAGGTTTTATGTCCAAAGCTGATCATTTCTAAACATGTTCCACTTGATACTTATTTGCATTTATTGTCCACGTGATTAGTCCATGTGACTCCAGACCGGCAGCAATGTGGTTGACTCTTAACTGGGACTTTGGGATGGACAATAAATGTTGGTCTAGCCAGTGCTCCTACACCCCATGAACGAATAAACAAACCAATTTGGCGTTAGTACCGGATGGGGCGGTGGGCCAGTTATCGGATTCACTGCTTCACGATACTCAGATCTAGTTCCCATACTGAAAGGACCCTCAACAACTAACCTCTGGAGTCTAAAACCCGGGAAAATTCAAATTACATTGTGGTTCTAGTTGTGAGGGGGCCAGGGTTTAGATGTCCAACCTGCAAATCTTACGCAGCAGCTTCAGCAACACAGTGAATAAACACACCCTGAGGTAGTTGATGTCTTTGTAGGAACTTTTATTTGGGTTTCAGGTATATCATTGAGTCATAAAGTTGTACAGCACGGAAATAGCGGTCCAACTTGTCCATGCTGGCCAAGTATCCTAAATTAATCTTGTCCCATTTGCCAGCATTTTGCCCATATCCCTCTAAACCCTTCCTATTCAAAACCCATCCAGATGCCTTTTAAATGCTGTAATTGTACCAACCTCCACCACTTCCTGTGGCAGCTCATTCCATACACGTACCACCCTCTGCGTGAAGAGGTTGCCCCTTTTAAATCTTTCCCCTTTCATCTTAAACCTAGATTATTCACCCTACTGATGCCTCTCATGATTTTATAAACTTCCAAAAGGTCAACCCTCTGTCTCTGATGCTCCAGGGAAAAAATCCCCAGCCTATTCAGACTCTCCCTATAACTCAAACATTGAACAAGTGTGCTTCAATGAGGCACAGGCAAGGACAGTTTGCCTGTCACTCAATACCACAGCTGCCTGCACTGAATTCCATTTACTCTGAATGAACATCTGCTCCACTCTTTATAATCAGTTGTGCAATAACTGTGTACTTACATAGCTCTGTAAAGTGGGTATCCACACAGGCTTGGGGTCCTACTTGGAGGTGGTTCTTAGTTCTATCACTAGTCTATTCTGAGTGAGACGAACTCTGATTGGGCAAGTTATGAGAAGCTACGGAACAGCTTCTGATGGGCGGGGCTGGGAGATCAGATCTGATTCACAGAGTAGATCACTTCGGAGATCTCAGATCCATGTGTGCACACTGTCACACATTCTTACACACACTCACATTCGCACCCATGCACTCAAACAGACATGCATATACACAGATATGCTCACACACAGCATGCGTAAAACTACACAGATGTGTATCATTCAGAAAGTGAGAGTGACAAGCTGTCTAACAGAGTTTTAAAATCACCCCAGCTTGATAACCAGAGCCCAGCAATCCTCAAACATCTCAGAAGGAAATCTTAAAAATAGTTGAATCTAATTATTCTCATGGTAGGACAGTTTTAAAACAGCTACTGGTATTTTTAAAAAACTGTTGTTTCTCAACTTCTGCTGCAGATGTTGTCCATGACATCCAACTGCAACATCTAATGTAGAGTGTGTAAGATCGGTGTAAGTTAACATTCATTGGCAACAGAGGAACACGTGGAGGCACCCAGTGAGTGTGTCAGAGCACGGTTCATTCATTAACACTTGTATTCTTGCCAAGAATCACAGGTTGACACGTCCAGAAAAGCATGATCTCACTGAAGAAACATGTGTAACGTTACCCTAGCCCCTTTGATATTCCTGCTTATGTTAATCCCACTACTTTTATTCATATTCTCTCTCCTTTTAGCTTTCCACTCCTATGTCAAAAAGTGTGGTGCTGGAAAAGTGCAGCCGGTCAGGCAGTATCCGAGGAGCAGGAGAGTCGACATTTCGAGCATAAGCCCCTCATCAGGAGAGATGCAGGCAGTATTTACTCAAGAAGTATTTGCTAATGCCAACTTCTGGCAGCTCGAGAGATATCTTTGCTTTTTTTGAGTCATGACTTGCAGGTATGTCCAGGATAGCCAGCGCACTTGGGGTTATGTGTGGATATTAGCTCAAACCTTGAGCTCTCAATTGGTGCTGGATATGTGAAAATGTAGAACTGCTGAATTATCTACTTTGGTACTGTGTTAGCTTTAGGCCTGGCTGCTGATTGGTAACAGCTCCCAAATGGCACACTGCAGACACCAGGTGTTAAGGTGAGAACATCTATGATAAATAGACAGGTCCAACAGGAAAAATCTCCACGGTGATTCCAGCCAGAGATTGGGTTCAAGATACAGGACACATACATCGAATTCAGGGAGCACAGGAGCAGTAAATGTCAGACAACATTTTCAGTGCACCAGACAGGTTCAAGGAGAAGGTGGGCAGCGGGAGGAGGGGAGGTTCTGGAAAGGCCACCGTCCCAGGGATTTGGAATGTCTTCCTGAAGGCAGGTACTGTGTCCATGCCAGTGATGGTCAGACAGGCATCTGGGTCACAGACCAATAGCCTCATTTATGGGCAGGGAACCCAAAACTTCAAAAGGATTTTGAGAAGTTGGTGGAGTGGGCACATAGGTGGGCAGATGAAGTTTAATGTAGGAAGTGTGAGGTGAACATAGACAATGAGTATAAAAATGAAGGGCACAATTCGAAAGGAGCAGAGAGACCTGGTTCTATATGTACATACATCATTAAAAGTGGCAGAGCCGTTAACAAATCATCCAATATTCTAGGCTTTATTAATGGTGGCGTAGAGTGCAGGAGCAAGGAGGTCATGTGGCATTTGTAGAAGATACTAGTTAGACCCCAGCTGGAGTATTGCATCCACTTCTGGCCTCAACCTTCTTGAAAGAATGTGAGGCTAATGAAGAGAGAGCTTTAGGAGAATGGATCCAGGGATCAGGAACTCGGCTATGAGGAAAAATTGGAAAAATTGGGAGTGTTTTCCTTGGAGAAGTTTCCAAAATCATGAAGGGTCTGACCAAAGTGATAAGGAAGAAACTGTTCCTGCTTGTGAATGGGTGAGGAACCAAAGGGCACTGTTTGAAGATTTTAAAGAAAACCACCCCCTTCAAGTTCCTCTCCAAATCCATCCACCATCCTGACTTGGAAATGTATTGCTGTTCCTTCAGTGCCATAGGTTCAAAATCCTGGAATTCCTCCCTAACGGCATTGTGGGTCTACCTACAGTCCACGGATGGCAGCGGTTCAAGAAGGCAGCTCACGTCCACCTTCTCAAGGGGCAACTAGGGACGGGCAATAAATGCTGGGCCCAGCCAGTGATGTCCATGTCTCATGAGTGAAATAAGTAAGGGAATATCAATGCTCTGAATAAGAATATCTTCGCTGTTATCCTGCAACAAAAGACCTCTTGGAGTAAGTTCACCCATTTGTTTCATCCAACTACAGGATGTAGGCCTCACTGGTGAAGCCATCAGTTATTGGCCATCCCTAAGTGACCTCAGAAGGTGATGGTGAAACACTGTCTCGTCCCAGTGCACGTGTTGTGTTCTGAAACAACCATGTGGTTAAGAAGTCACCCCAAAGCTGTGGGCCCAGGATAACAGGATGGCAGATTCTCTTCTCTAAAGGATATGGGTTTCACAGCACCATCGCTGACAAGCGTCTTATTCCACATTTATTTCATTTAACTCACATTCTTCAACTGCCGTGATAAGATTTGAACCATTTTCATTGGATCATTAGTCCAGTAAGCGATTCATGATGTTAGCACAGATGAATCAGAGACACTCTGTAATATTTTGCTGTTCAACATCTGCTTCTTTCCATATTCATTGTCACAATTAAGATGTGCAATCATCGTCGTAAAAGCTGACAAGAGCATGTTTGTCTCTTCCCAATGATTGGGGCGATGGACTCTTAATATGTGCCATCATTTAACACTTTCTTGAGAGGGTTTCTGGTGTTATCCCCAGTTTTAATCACTCAGTCATTGGGGGCTGGTCCATCAGCTGTCTTGTCCGGAAATTCTGGAATTCCTCTCCCAATAACCCCTCACCTCACTTCTTAAAGTCTGAAGAACCTAAAACCTTTACAGGAAAACAAAATGGACCATCTATTTGACATATATTCACAGCCATCCATCGCATCCTAATGACCCCATAACCCAACATCATATTTGGTTGACATTGATGCAAGGTATCAATAAATAAATTGTGTGTCACGTATTTTGAAACACATCTAAATAGGAGCTAACTGCGAAAGACCCAGGAAAATAGAGACTCCATGAAAATTCAGGGTGCTCTTGTTTAATGGGGCATAATGAGATGAGAAGCAGTGTAGGGAACACACAACAGGGATTTAAACAAGGACTTAACGCTATGCAGGATGTCAATTTGGATGAGTTAAACCCAATGGCCAGATTTGTTATCAGGTTTTAGACTATTCAGGGGATAATATCTACAAAGTGGAAAGGTGGGGCTGATTAATAATATTCACACAGTGCAGGATGATTGAAACAAAAACAGAAGATGCTGGAAAAGCTCAGCAGGTCTGGCAGCATCTGCAGAGAATAATCAGAATTAATGTTTCGGATCGAGTGACCCTTCCGCAAAAGGGTAGAGATGGATTGCCCGAGGAATGGGTATCCCTCACTCATCGCCACTGCTCCTGCTCCTCTAAATGATGGAAGAGCTCTGCATTTCCGATGGGGGGCTTCGATCAGGGCTCCTTCAGAAATGTGGAGCTGTACTTTAAATGTGGCAGGTGCCCCACACTGCAGAACAGTCAAGGGAAACTAATCAGATCACCTTTATTATACAGTCAGCTTGATAACCCTGAACCTTTAAGGATCTGATTGGTAGGCAAGCCTTTTGACAGCTACTGTCAAACCCTAATTACAGAGGATAAGGATGAGGGAAGGATTCCGCCAGAGTCAAGGGAGAGGAGGGAGCCGGGAGAGGAGGGAGCTGGGAGGTGAGGGAGATGGAGGGGAGGGGGAGGGGAGGAGAGGGAGCTGGGAGGTGAGGGAGCTGGGAGGTGA
>NC_057718.1:103934952-103940580 GCF_004010195.1 Chiloscyllium plagiosum | reverse complement strand
CGGGAGGAGAGGGAGATGGGAGGAGAGGGAGCCGGGAGAGGAGGGAGATGGGAGGGGAGGGAGTTGGAGAAGAGGGAGCCAGGAGGGTAGGGAACTGGGAGGGGAGAGAGCTGGGAGAGGAGGGAGCTGGGAGGGTAAACTGGATAAACTGCCGTGAGGTTAGGTCTGTGAGATTGTAGGGAGTTGGGAGGGTATCTGAGGCAGCACATGAACTCCTGCCTTAGTCAGTACTGGACAAAAATTCTTATTTATTTCCAGGTTGAAGATTCTGGGAATTCCAAGATGCGTGGGGACAGGTTTTTGTCTGCAGCAAGCACAGGAACAAAAGAAAAGGCAATATCCTCACATTCTGGTGTTTTAAAACCCATTTCAATGCAAAGGGCACAATCTAAGTTGCTTGCATTGTCAACCCTAAGTGTTTTTGAATTGTAATCGCAAATTTCCAGCGTGAAAAGAAAATTACTCGGCCAAGAGGATATAGTTGAGTGGGGTAATTTGATTAGTGGCAAAGTAAAATTAATTCATCTGCATGTAGATTAATTCTGATGGAAACTGGTTGCCTGGATATTGATGTGTGATTAGTGTAGAAAGGAGAATGACAATATGATTAGTAATTACGGCTGCAGCAGTTTTATGATTGACAAATTAAGAGATAAAATTGATTCATTTTTTGATAATCATAAAAGTAATGTGTCTATTTTTGTTCCGTTATTCCATTTTTTTGGGTAATTTTTTTGTGAGATAATTGAGGTAATTTTGTGGGATAATGAAAATGTACTTTTTAAAACAATGGTCTCTTAGTTGAATGTTTCTGACTGGTCGTGAATGTTAACATTACAACTAAATGAGACCTGTCCTCTCAGCCACCTCTGTTAAACAAGCATCTGCTGTAAGTGAATGATTTTTCCTGAGAGCCAATGGGTTCTTAATTTAATTAAATAGGATTTACATTCAGATTAGGCAGCCATCAGCTGACATGATTTTGAAAAAATAATGAATAGAAAAATAGCTCCCACGGTCATTCATTTGAATTTATTGTTCAAGGGGGAGGTAGAACTGAGCTGCCCAGATTAGGAAGATCCCCAAATTCAGTTGAGCTATAATTGTCGGCGATACTACCCTGGAATGGGTCAGGAGTCACACAACACCAGGTTATAATCCACCAGGTTTATTTGAAATCACAAGCTTTCAGAATGCTGCCCCTTTGTCCTCACAAGACAGCCCTTCCATCCCCTTTGTCCTCACAAGACAGCCCTTCCATCCCCTGTATCAGTCGGGTCCTCTGCACTCCTCCGAGAGAAGGCCTATCGTTTCTTAGATGGTGAGACCAAGGCTGCACACAATACTCTAGCTGTGGTCTGATCAAGGCCCTGTATAACTGTAGGTGGACATCCCTGCTTCAGAACTCAAATCCTCTTGCAGTGAAGGCCAATACAACATTTACCATCTCAATGCTTGCTGAACCTGCCTGTCTACTTTCATTGACCTGTGTACAAGGGCACCAAATCCCTTTGTACTATCCACACTTCCCAATATATCACCATTTAAATAATACTCTGCCTTCTTATTTTTCACACCAAAGTGTACAACTTCATTCATTTGAAGAGCTGGTGCAGACCTGATGGGCTGAATGGCCTTCTAAAACTTTATGAAAATGGTCGGCCAAGGGAAGAGTGGAGTCTGAGTGGCTTTGGACTGAGGAGGCTCCTGATCACTGTCCCTGAATTAGCTGCATATGTCTGCCTGGGGAGAGATGGGGAGACGGAGTGAGGAACAACTTTCTGAGGCAGTTAGCCATTTAGTTCTTTGGTCCTCGCTGTGTAATAGTTATGATGTGGCTTGCTGTACCTTACCTCCAGGCATGTGGCCCAGTCAATGAGATGGAAATCTGTGCCTGGTCCAGCGCATGAAATATGTCTTAAGTTTGTTGCAAGAAATAGTTGGAACCACCTGAAGGGGTACGAGGTGGAAGGGTTGTGACAGAGGAGCAGAGTTAACTGCAGGTTAATTGAGTTAACTACAGGTTGATCCATCCATGGCAGAGATTCCCCCTGCGAAAAAGACAGATGCTTCAAACCTCTAGAAAGTTCTAGAGTTTGCAATCCTTTAAATTAACAGCATGGTTCCTTTCTCGTTTGGATATGAGACGTCTGATACTCCTTTCTGGGTTCCAGGTAAGTAACAGGGGAGTGAGTTTCTGTAACACCAGAAGGAAAGGTGAGATAATAGAACAGAAAGCTTACTTTCAGGAGGTTAGTCCAAACCATCCCATTTCAGTGAAGAAACTGTCTGTCGATTGGGGAATATTGATCTCCTGGTAATGGAGTGCATTCTCCATCTAATAAAATCAGAGGCTGAAATAAAATCTGTCCCTTGTTCATCTCATCAGAGGCCTGGTCTTGCTTTTATTGCTGTTAATTTTACAACTAAAGCAGATGCTGTGCTCATCAATCATTCTCTGTTATGGGGGATCTTTAGTCATTGGGTCAAAACAGGAACTCGTGATCTGCATGTATTGGGATTTTGTTTTGATTGCCTTGAATATCAACATGTTCACCACCCCTCCTGGTCCTTACTGTGAACACGGAGCGTCCCATAGCTTACGTTCAGCTGCTATTAAGATTCATGGGGACCCCTATATAATCCATACAGTACGGTAGGGTGAATAAAAGAGATTGATTTGCAAGTTCTGTTGAGACTTATTTCTGTCATGTCATTGTGAAATGTAGCCTGGACAGTGGGGCACAAGGTATGGGTTACAACAGGAATTAACACATATCAGGGTAGAGCAGGAAAGTGTGTGGGTTAATTCAACTAGCATCTTACTGAATAAAGCAGCAGGGTTGATGGGCCAAATGGTCTACTCCAGCTCCTCTTTCCATGGCTCACGTCCCAGTTTTTTGGGAAGGTGGGCAAGGTCACAAAAGTACACAAAAATGCTAATGCAATCCTAGATATCATGAAAGAGGAGTAGAATGCTTACAACAATGAAACAGAACTAAATCCCATTGGTTAAGCTGTAACAACAATCTTAAACTGTATTACAATGGGGATTTTTCTGCTCCTGAGATTGGGAGGAGTTTTAATAAGGCCCCGAGGAACAATTTTTTCACACAGAGGGTAATACGTATATGGAATGAACTGCCAGAAGAAATAGCAGAGGCTGGTACAATTGCAACATTTAAAAGACATTTGGGCCGGTGCATGGATAGGAAAGGTTTAGAGGGATATGGACCAAATGCAGGCAAATGGGACTAGTTTAGTTTGTTAGTTTGGGAAATCTGGTTGGCATGGACAAGTTGGGCCAAGGAGCCTGTTTCCCTGCTGTAGAGCTCTATCACTCGGCTTCGAGCACCTATTCAGGAAGAGAGGTATCGAGGCATCAAGCACGGAAACAGACCCTTTGCTCCAACTAGTTCATGCCAACCCCATTTCCCAAACTAAACCACACCCACTTGGCCCATATCCCTCTAAACCCTTTTTATTCATATACTTATCCAAATCTCTTTTAAATATTGTGACTGTACCTATATCTACCACTTCCTCTGGCAGCACATTCCAAACACAAATTACTCTCTATGTTAAAAAGTTGCACTTCGTGTCTTTTTAAAATCTTTCCCCTCTCACCTTAAAAATGGAGCCCCTAATTTTGAACCCTCTGACCGTAGGAAAAGACACTTGCTATTCACCTTATCTACACCCTTTATGACCTTATAAACTTCTATAAATACCTTCTTAACCTGTCTACCTGTAACACAAATTTCAAAGAATTATGTACCTGAACCACTCTCTGTTCTACTCCACAACCCAGGGTCCTACCATTACCTGTATAAGTCCTATCTTTGGTTGTTTACTAAAATGCAACATCTCACATTTATGCAAATTAAACTCCTTCCGCCACTCCCCAATCCATTGACCCAATTGATCAAGATCTCTTTGTAATCTTAGATCACCTTCTTCACTGTCCACTATCCCACTAATTTTGGTGTCACCCACAAACATACTAACCATGCCTCCTATAGTTTCATCCAAATCATTTATATAAATGACAAACAAAACTGGACCCAACATTGATCCCTGTGGAACACTGCAGGTCACAGGTCTCCAGTCCGAAAAGCAACCCTCTCCCACCACCCTCTGTCTCCTACTGTCAAGCCAATTCTGTATCCAATTGGCTAGCTCTCCCTGAATCCCATGTGAGCTAGGTTTATTAATTAGTCTACCATGTGGAATCTTATCAAAGGCTTTACTAAAGTCCAAATAAACAACGTTTACTGCTCTGCCCTCATCAATCTTTTTGGTTATTTCTTCAAAAAACTCAATCAAGTTTGTAAGACATGATTTCTGTCACACAAAATCATATTGACTATTCAGAATCAATCCTTGCCCCCTCGGTGCCCCATATTTTCTACCCTAACTTCCCACAACATCCTGGGATACACTTAGAGTCATAGAGATGCAGAGCCTTCGGTCCAATTCATCCATGCCGACCAGATATCCTCACCTAATCTAGACCCATTTGCCAGCACTTTGCCCGTATCCCTCTAAACCTTTCCTATTCATATACCCATCCAGTTGCCTTTTAAATGCTGTAATTGTACCAGCCTCCACCACTTCCTCTGAAAAATGTGTTGCTGGAAAAGCGCAGCAGGTCAGGCAGCATCCAAGGAGCAGGAGAATCGACGTTTTGGGCATAAACTCTTCTTCAGGAATCCACCACTTCCTCTGACTGCTCATTGCATATACACACCACCATTTGTGTGAAACAGTTGCCCCTTAGGTCCCTTTTATATCTTTCCCCTCTCACCCTAAACCTATGCCCTCTAGTTCTGGACTCCACCACCCCAGGGAAAATACCTTGTCTATTTATGCCCCTGATGATTTTATAAACCTCTATAGTCACCCCTCAGCCTCTGACAGCCCCAGCCTATTCAGCCTCTCCCTATAGCTCAATTCCTCCAAACCTGGCAAAATCCTTGTAAATCTTGTCTGAACTCTTTCAAGTTTCACAACATCTTTCCGATAGGAAGGAGACCAGAATTGCACACAATATTCCAACAGTGGCCTAACCAATGTCCTATACAGCCGCAACATGACCTCCCAACTCCTGTACTCAGTGCTCCGACCAATAAAGGAAAGCATACCAAACTTGAAACTTTATTGCTGGAACAGCACAGCAGGTCAGGCAGCATCCAGGGAACAGGAGATTCGACATTTCGGGCACAGGCCCTTCTTCAGGAATGAGCAGAGAGTGTTCAGCAGGAGAAGATAAAAGGTAGGGAGGAGGGACTTGGAGGAGGGGAGTTGGAAATGTGATAGGTGGAAAGAGGTCAACGTGTGGGTGATAGGTCGGAGTAGGATGGAGGCAGAGAGGTCAAGAAGAAGACTGCAGGTCAAGAAGAAGACTGCTAAATGTGATAGGTGGAAAGAGGTCAACGTGTGGGTGATAGGTCGGAGTAGGATGGAGGCAGAGAGGTCAAGAAGAAGACTGCAGGTCAAGAAGAAGACTGCTAAATGTGATAGGTGGAAAGAGGTCAACGTGTGGGTGATAGGTCGGAGTAGGATGGAGGCGGAGAGGTCAAGAAGAAGACTACAGGTCAGGAAGGCAGTGCCGGGCTGGAGGGATTC
>NC_057718.1:103893061-103934261 GCF_004010195.1 Chiloscyllium plagiosum | reverse complement strand
GCTTCAGGCATAAGCCCTTCTTCAGGAAAGCCTGAAGAAGGGCTTATGCCCGAAACGTTGATTCTCCTGTTCCTTGGATGCTGCCTGACCTGCTGCGCTTTTCCAGCAACACATTTTCAGCTCTGATCTCCAGCATCTGCAGTCCTCACTTTCTGAACTAAAATCCCCTACTGTTACAATCCTACTATTCTTACATATGTCTGAGATCTCTCTCTACATTATTGCTCCTCAGTTTGCCTCTGACTATCGTAGGTCCTATAGTACAATCCCATCCAGGTGATCATTCCTTCCTTATTTCTAAGTTCTATCCATATAGCTTTCTTGGACAATCCCTCAGAAATATCCTAAGTACAGTAGTAATGTTTACTTTAATCAAAAACACCACTACCCCATCTCTCCTGCCTCTCTTTCTATCCACCTGATAGCATTTAGAACACAGAACATTGAGCTGCCAGTCCTGTTCTTCCCTCAGCCAAGTAATAGTCCCATGTTCCTATATATCTCTTGAGTTCATCAGCCTTATCAGCAAGACCCCTTGCATTGAAATAAATGCAGTCCAATTCTTTGGAGTTTCCTTGTTTTCTGACTTGCTCTTGTCTCCCTTTTCTAATTAACTTATTATTTTCAGACTCAAAACCATGCTCGTCTGTCTTTCTATTTTCACTATTATTTAGAAACCCTCCACATGCCCCTCCCTTGTAGCTTAAAGGCTCATGACCCTCTGAGAGACAAGAACACGTCTAATTTCTGTTTTAAATGTGTGACCCCTATTTATCCCTTTCCGAATCATTATCTTGTACACACTTTGTGAAAACCTGGAACTTCCTCCCTCAAGGCTGGGTGGTTAATCAAACACTTCAAACTGAGATTGACAGATGTTTGTCAGACAAGGGGAGTAAGGAGAAAGGAACCAAGGCACGTAAATAGTGTTTGAATACAGACCACCCATTGTCCAGTTGAGTATTGAACAGACTTGAGGGGCTGAATAGACTCCTCCTGTTTCAAGTTTCTTCATTGTTTTGCAAAAGAAGCATTTGAAACTTTAAGAGCATGAAATCAAGTGGGACATAACCAACCAACCAAGCACCTTACCAACTTAACACATCATGATTGTATTGCTCAGAATTTCTTGTTGAGGTGCCATAACACTAGCAAACAGATTGATGGGAAGTTTCATATGCAACCAGGCGCACAGAGTTTACAACCATCATTGCAAGATCACTCTGAGAACTCCTGATGTATGACTCCACCAGTGAAACAGCTTCAATAATTATGAGTGTCAGATTGCTTATAATATCTCATGATTACTGTTACAAATTCCACTTTATTCTTATTCAAGAGAAAGGAAACTGAGAATGCTCAAGGGCAAACTCTACAAACTAAAACTTTCATTTTTGATTCTAGTAACTTTCTTTTAGGTCTGTAATCCACCTTAAGCTTTTCTTTGGGAACAGGGAGTTTATAATCATGTTATCCCAAAATAGAGACCCTGTGGGACTGGAGTTATTAACCACCCAATCACACAGGGCACTTATGACTTTGTAACATTGGGGGGGTGTGAAAAATGTCTCTGGTTCTGCCAACATGGCGAAGCTGAAAATGAGTAACCTCACCGTGCCAGCCTTCTGATAACTGAATCATTTAATAACGTTCTAGTTCCAAAATATCCCAATTGATGGAACCATGATTATTAATGTAATGAAGGCTGAGGAAGCAATACATGCGAGTAATGTTATTGAAATTAAATTTGATGTCTGTCTCTGGCTGTAATGTTTACTGAATGAACACTCTTCATGTAAAAGCATGTGGTTGCAGAGAGCATGACTCCTCGTTAACATTCTTAATTTGTTTTGCTTTGTGCTCAGTAATTGTTGACCCAGTCCAGAATCGACAATGCCAGTTTGTTTCGCCTGACAATCTCCACATTGTTGTGTTTCACTTGGAACAGGAGAATTTGCAATTACACCACCTCTCTGGATCTCAAGACGTCCCAAGGCAATTTATAGCCAATGACCTATTCTTGAAAGGCAGATATTGTCGCAATGTAGGAATGTGGCAGGCACTTAGTGAACAGTCAGTCTCCCTGAAATAGAAATGTGATTCATGATCAGACAATCTGTTTTGGTGAAATTGGTCATGTGATAAGTATTGGCTGGAGTATGTGGGAAATCTCCCGACTCCTCTCTGAAAAATACCAGGGATATTTTACGTTGATCTGAAAGAACAGACGAGGATGCAGTTTCCTGTCTTATCTAAAATATAGCACTTGCAATAATGCAGTACCTTCTCAGTGCTGACTGTCAGTTTCAATCTAGATTCTGAGCTGGATTGTGAATCTGTGACCTTCTTTCTGATTCAGAGTTAAGAAAGCTACCCATTGGACACTTCTGAAGAAATATAGCTCCCAAAAATGCTTTACTCAGCCTTCAAAAAGAACCCAGGATTCTTTTCTAACTCATACAATCAGAGAGCTGTTAAAGCAAAATCCGTGTATTCTAATCGCATTTCCCAGCATGTGGCTTATTGCCTTGTATGGCATTTCATGTGCTCATCAAATGTCTTGAGGGCTCCTGACTCCATCACCCTTTAGGCAGTGAGCTCCAGCCAACCACTACCTTCAGGTGAATCAGGGTTTTCTCAAAATCCCTTTCAATTCTCCTGCTCTTTATCTTAGAACTGTACCACCTGTTTATTGACCCCTGAACTAAGGCTAAATGTTTTGCTTTATTAACTCCTCTCAGAAATTTATACACAGACCCACAGGACTATAGGGCTGCTCTCTCATTGGCGAGAGAGAGAGAGAGATGACTGGTGGTGGTTTAACCTGAGGGTCACCGTGTGTCAGGCGAGGGGAGAGGTTGAGAAGGAGAGTCCTTTATGGTAACCTCAGCTGGTGTGGGAATGGAACCCATGTTCCAACTTTGCACACCTCAATCAGATCACCCTAGGCCTTCTCTGCTTTAAGAAAAACAACGTCAGCGAGATAGCCCCTCTCCGTTGCTGAATCATTCCATCCAACATCCCAGTGAATCTCCTGCGCACCCTCTCTATTGCAATCACATCCTTTCTATAGCGTGGTGAACGCATACAATACTCCAGCTGTGACTTAATGTGACTCCAGATATGTAATGCTCCAACATCACCTTCATTCCTCGTGTCCTCAATGCCTCGACTATCCCAAATAGTCATCTTTCATCCCAAGTAAATTCAAATGATCAGATTTATAACAATCAGTCACATTCTGAAATCATCCTGAGAGCTACAATGTATCAATCATGCTTCCTTCAAATACAAATCATAATTAAAATTGAGATGAAAACTTTTTGAAATGCTATTTTCCATTATTTGATTGTAAAATGGCCTCTACCACTGATTTTAATTGTGAGGCGATATGCTATATCCTTTCATTATGTGTTCCACACTGCAGTCCTGCCAGGTGAAGTCAGGATTATCTTTAGCAGACTGCTTTGACTCGAAAGATGTCAGAGTTGCCAGCCCTAGTACTGCACCAATTGAAAAGATATCAAAACTACACAGTCAGAATAAAGGTTATTAGAAAGAGGAGAGTTTTGGTGAGGTGGGGAACTGTAAAATTATGTTCCAAGTTTGTGGATTCAACTCAATTATTTACATCCAGTGCATTCTTCCAAACTATCCTCTCCATCCCAGCAAACTGATATCACTGACCTTCCTGAAGGGATGCTCTACCATTCTTTGTAAGCTTTTGCTCAGCAAATATTCCTGCCAATGCACATTTTTGGACAACAGATAAATACATAGAACATAGAACATAGAACACAGAACAGCATAGCACAGGAGCTGGCTGATCCCTTCTGCCCACCCTTGGCCCATATACAAAGAGTCATAGAGATGTCCAGCATGGAAACAGACCCTTCGGTCCAAGTTGTCCATGCTGACCAGCTATCCTAAACCAATCTAGTCCCATTTGCCAGCACTTGGCCCATATCCCTCTAAACCCTTCCTATTCATATACCCATCCAGATGCCTTTTAAATGCTGTAACTGTACCAGCCTCCACCACTTCCTCTGGCAGCTCATTCCATACACGTACCACCCTCTGCGTGAAAACGTTGCCCCTTAGGTCTCTTTTATATCTTTCCCCTCTCATCCTCAACCTATGCCCTTTAGTTCTGGACTCGCCCACACTAGGGAAGAGACCTTGTCTATTTACCCTCTCTATGCCCCTCATGATTTTATAAACCTCTATACGGTCACCCCTCAGCCTCCAACGCTCCAGGGAAAACAGCCTCAGCCTATTCAACCTCTCCCTATAGCTCTAATCCTCCATTCCTTGCATAACTTCACTCAATAGCAAAAGAATTACAGATTATTTGAGATGCGATAAAGTTTGCAATCTAAATCATTTCCAGTCATTGTTTACAAATATAAGACCTTAAGAAACAGGAACTGGAGTAGGCCATTCGGCTCCTTGAACCTGCTCCACCATTTAACAGGTTCATGGCTAATCCAATATTCCACTTTCCTGCTCTTTCCCCATAACCCTTGATTCCCCGTCTGATCAAGAACCTTACCACAGCCTTAAATAGACATAAGAACATTTCTTTGACTGTATTAGGTGTCCCCGAGCCTTAGCAAACTATCAGTTAAACTAGTGAAGTACGTTTACAGTATATACAGCAAACTGTCTCCAATAGCAGAAAGGCTGGGAACTGGAGGACACTGGTTGAAGGTGATTGATAAGAAGCAGATGCAAAATGAGAAAACACATTTTAGGCAGCAACATGTAACGTGGAAAGGACAACCTGAAGGAGCAGTGGAAACAGGAACTTTCAAAAGGAAATCAGGGAAATATTGCAGGAGACAGAAAGGCTATGCGGAATGAACAGGAGATTGTAGAGCTTTCCAATGACCCAAAGAGGAACCCAGCCACCATGGACCAAATTGCCTTCTTCTGTGTTACATATTGTTCTAAGATTCCACATGACCTGAGGTTACATATTGCAGAATTCATGTTCAATAACTGATGCTTCATATCAGAATGCACCTTTCCTTCTACTAGTGACTGCTGAATCATCAGAGGAACACACTATCTCATCGCAGACAAGCAGGAGGCTGGGAGAACACAGTGAGCTAGACAGCTTCAGGAGGTGGAGAAGTCAATGTTTCGGGGTGTAACCCTTCTTCAGGACTGCCTTACTGTAGCAGGATTGAATAGTGCAGCAGCTTCCTGCTCACAGGATGCCAGGCAGCCCCTCCTTACCCTGCAGACCACCATTTAGAAGGAAACAAAGTCCTTGAATATTGTGAGGACAGAGATACTTAAAAGTCTTAGGAGCAGGAGTAGGCCATTCAGCCCATCAAGCTTGGACACAGTGAAGTTTGTAGATGCCGGACATCAGAGTTGAGAGCCGATGAAAGGCTCTGGCCCGAAACATCAATTTTTCCTGTTCCTCGGATGCTGCCTGACCTGCTGTGCTTTTCCAGCACCACACTCGCGAGCCCAGCAAGCTATGCCATTCAATGATATCATGGTGGATCTGATAATCCTCAACTCCACATTATTCGTTGAGGTAGACAGCAATATGGATTTGAAGTTACAGTCAGATCAGCGATGTCCTTATCAAGTCAGGACCAAGCCCAAGAGGCTGAATGGTTGGCATCTGCTCCTTTGATTTTATACCATACAGTGCCCCTAATGGGAGTAAAGATATTGGAGCACTTACAATCCAACATCCTCGCTTGTATTTATTGTTCTTTGACAGGGTATTCCAGACAGTTTGTACCTAATCATTACCAAGTCATTAATGATGATGTTCAGGTCCAAGCATTTCATTTTCAATAAGCTTTCCTCTAATATAGAGTTAAGGGGGCCCTGAAAGGAGAAATATTGAATTTTGTTGTGATCCTAACATAACTTGCACTGCTGCACCACGCCATTCTCCCGGCTTCCCATTGGATCTGGCTTGCTGCTCCCTCAACCATCTGTAGGCCATACTCAATTGGCCTGAGTCAGTTGGGTTAAATTCCGGCACTCCCCTCTCCTCCAACACATCACACCATCAAGTAGTTCTGCTGGTCGCTATTCATGAGGATCTGGCCACGAGGTTCACTTCAGCCGGTTGACATTCTCACACAGTCAGAGAGACCAACTTGGAAGAGCGAGGCATTTTAACCCAAATTATAAGGGGAGGCAATGGCCTCATGGTATTATCACTGGGCTGTTGATCCAGAGACCCAGGACATGTTCTGGGGACCTGGGTTTGAATCTCAGTATGGCAGATTGTGGAATTTGAATTCAATTTTAAAAATATGGAATTAAAAGTCTAATGATGACCATGAATCAATTGTCAGGAAAAACCCAAGTAGTTCACTAAATCCCTTTAGGGAAGGAAACTGCCAGCTTACCTGGTCTGGTCTTCATGTGACTCCAGACCCACAGCAATGTGCTTGACTCTTAATAGGGATGGGGCAATAAATGCTGGTCTAGCCAGAGACAGCCACATCCCATGAATGAATAGAAAAAAAAAATTACATTTAGTGCAATGCAAAGATAAAAGAAAATCTCTAAAAAGTGACTTCCAGGAAAGAGTGTGTCAGTATTTTGGTCATTTGATTAGAGGCAAAATCCATAGAGATCTCCCTGAAAGGGCAAAGAGCAGCTGACCCACAGCAGCTCCTGACGAGCTATGGCAAGTGCTAGAGACCGGTATAGGATAGGTGAGTGTGATTTACTGTGACAGAAGATCCCTTGGCAAGGAGGAAATGAGATCAGATTAGATGCCCTACAGTGTGGAAACAGGCCCTTTGGCCCAAATGTCCACACCGACCCTCTAAAGAGTAACCCACCCCCAGACCCATTTCCCTCTGACTAGTGCACCTATCATTATGGACAATTTAGCATGGCCAAGTCACCTGACCTGCACATGAAAAAGATTGTCATTGCAAACTGAGTCTCAGCCATTTTTTGAGTTGTTTAATAAAAGTATCATCCTTATCCTGCCAACAAAAATAATCACATCGCAGATGAAATTGATCAGCCATTGGGATTTTGTGCTAATTTGTTTTATTTGCTTCCTCAGGAAAGGTCCTGAACTATAGGAGTTTTAGGTACACTTTTAAAAACTCTAAGTCGTTTTTCTCTCCTAACACATGAAGAGACTGACTATTTTTTACCAAAATATTTTGAGTCTAGATTTTCAAAGCCAGTTTCACTACTGCATTTAGAATCGGGTTATTTTCAGGTTTTGGCGAGAAACTGTTTAAAATAAACTACGCTAACATTTTATAACAAACCTTTCTCAGCTGTATTTGCCACACAGCTCCCAAAACCACTCTAAAATATATGAAGGATTTGTTTTTAAAAGGAAAATGTTTTAAAAATAAATAACAACTCAAAGCCCTGACAATGGCGTTGGTTCAATCCAGACTTTATGTTTGGGGACAGGCCAATGACTTTGAGCAGGAAACTGGAAGGAAAGAAAAACTGAGTTCGCGTTAGTCCTTGGGTCATTGATTGCACTTAATGGGGAAACACTGGACCAGAAATAGCCTCATTACAAGCATCCCAATTAGCACCATTAAAAGAGCTTGGAACAAAGACAATTCTGCAATGGGTTTTACAGGGATTTCAAGGGGTGAACTTTAAGACTTTGCAGTTTCTCACAGTATAGGCATCCCAATTCGGTGCAAGTTTCAGCTGAAGTTCTCAGCTGCTTCTTGGCTGAGAAAACGATTGAAATAAGTCATTAAAAACCTTGTGATGTGGAATTTCAACCACACCTGCCATGTCTATTTCTCAGCCAAGTTGTGCCTAAGATGCCTTCAGGCTGCTTGCAACATTACTCATTTTCCATTCTTAAGTCTCTTAATTTGGACAGGATACTTCTCAAGCAAATTATGCAGGAGATTTCTACTCGGTAGATGTGACTTGACATGCTTTCCCTCTTTGGATAATGTCATAAACGTAATTTTAAAAGTATCAACATGAAATGATAATGAAGTGACCTGGAAAAATGGACAGATTGACAAACTACAGAGAATTCTCAACATTCAGAATATGAGGATCGTTCTATTGTCGTTCAACAAGTAGATGTGATTGGATAGTACAGGTTGACCTTGGAATTCTTGCATTCGTTTTCGCACAAGTTGATATTCCAAGATAATTCCAATGCTTGGGAATCAAACTCTTCTGCACTTTGCAGTTGAACCTGACTGAAAGTGTAGAATCCAAGTTTGTGATGGGATGGATCTATCCAGTCATGGAATACTTTGGACAGTGAGCCAGAAGGGAGGAATCATTTTCTCTGATATTCTCTACCGCAGCCGTACTGCCACAACTGACCTTGTGTAGACTCTACCAACACAGGTTTTCACTAACCGGGGAGTGAGTGAAGGAGGCTTGAGGAAGGCAAAATGCACCACAGAGTCGTGGAGATGTACAGCAAGGAAACATGCCCTTCAGTCCAACCCATCCACGCCAACCAGATATCCCAATCTAATCTAGTCCCACTTGCCAGCATTTGGCCCATATCCCTCCAGACCCTTCCTATTCATATACCCATCCAGATGCCTTTTAAATGTTACAATTGTACCAGCCTCCACCACTTCCTCTGTACCACCATACATGTATACATTCCATACATGTACCACCCTCTGTGTGAAAAAGTTGCCCCTTAGGTCCCTTTTAAATCTTTCCCCTCTCACCCTAAACCTAAGCCGTTTACTTCTGGACTCCCCCAGCCAGGGAAAAGACTTTGTCTATTTATCCTTTCCATGCCCCTCATGATTTTATAAACCTCTATAAGGTCACCCCTCGGCCTCCAGGAAAAATAGCCCTAGCCTATTCAGCCTCTCCCTCTAGCTCAAACCCTCCAAACCTGGCAACATCCTTCAAGTTTCACAACCTCCTTGCGATACAGAAGGCAGAAACCAGCAGAGATAAAAGGGAAGCACACCTTGAAGAAACCTTGTGCTGTGTACCAAAGAGGAGTTCCAAGATGGACTCAGGCCTGTGGCTAAGGAAGGGTAGTGTCCCTATCTCTGATGCAGAAAGTCCATATTCTAGGTCCACCTACCCTGGAGATGTGTAGTAACCTAAATAGGTTAATTAAAAGTGGGCTGACAGTGAGAGTAACAGCCTTTACCATTATTAATATGGAAACTGGATACATCACAATCTGGTCTTTTAACCTATTTCCCATTCTACATTAACTAAATATCTTCATAGCCTTGTGAAGGTAAAGTCACCAAGTCTCACCAAATCATTACAGAGAGACAACTGGTGGTGCTTTAACCTAAGGGTCACTATGTCTCTGTTGAGGGGGAGAGGTTGAGAAGTTAACCTCATGGTAACCCCTTCATGGTTATCTCTGCCAATGCAAGATTTGAACACATACTGATGGTATCATTCAACATTGCAAACCAGCTGTCTCAGTTCAACAGCACCCACAGTCTTGTAGCTGTCTCAGTTAACCAACATTCCCAGCCTTGTAGCTATCTCAGTTAACCAACATTCCCAGCCTTGTAGCTAGATTAGATTAGATTACTTACAGGGTGGAAACAGGCCCTTCGGCCCAACAAGTCCACACTGACCCGCCGAAGCGCAACCCACCCATACCCCTACCCCTACATTTACCCCTTTAACCTAACACTATGGGCAATTTAGTGTGGCCAATTCACCTGACTCTGCACATCTTTGGACTGTGGGAGGAAACCGGAGCACCCGGAGGAAACCCACGCAGACACGGGGAGAACGTCCACATAGTCAGTCGCCTGAGTCGGGAATTGAACCCGGGTCTCTGGCGCTGTGAGGCAGCAGTGCTAACCACTGTGCCACCGTGCCACCCGTGCCAGCTGTCTCAGTTAACCAACATTCCCAGCCTTGTAGCTATCTCAGTTAACCAACACTCACTGCCTTGTAGCTGTCTCAGTTAACCAACACCCACAACCCTGTAGTTGTCTCAGTTAACCAACACCCATAGCCTTGTAGCTGTCTCAGTTAACCAACACCCACAGCCTTGTAGCTGTCTTAGTCAACCAACACCCACAACCCTGTAGTTGTCTCAGTTAACCAACATTCACAGCCTTGTAGCTATTTCAGTTAACCAACACCCACAACCTTGTAGTTGTCTCAGTTAACCAACACCCACAACCTTTATTTAAGTTTATGATATTAGATTCAAGCACTTTCAAACAACAACGGGAAATTCTATCACAGATTGCTCATTCTTGCCAAAATGATCGTTTATGATGAGGTGATATATTCATCCTCAGAAAAAGTGAGGACTGCAGATGCTGGAAACCAGAGTAGAGATCAGAGTGGTGCTGGAAAAGCACAGCAGGTCAGGCAGCCTCCGAGGAGCAGGAAAATCGACGTTTCAGGCAAAAGTCCTTCATCAGTGAGCCTCCAGGGTGGAGAGATAAATGGGGGTGGGGCTGGGGAGAAGGCAGCAAAATGTACAATAGGTGAATGGGGGTGTGATGGAGGTGATAGGTCAGAGAGGAGGGTGGAGTGGATAGGTGGGAAGGAAGATAGGCAGGTAGGACAACTCATGGGGATGGTGCCGAGCTGGAAGTTTGGAACTGGGGGGAGGGGAAATGAGGAAACTGGTGAAATCCACATTGATGCCCCGGGGTTGAAGTGTTCCGAGGCGGAAGATGAGTGTGGGCACAGGTTTTGCAATTCCTGTGGTGGCAGGGGAAGGTGCCAGGACGGGAGGGTGGGTTGTTGGGGGGGCGTGGACCTAACTAGGTAGTCACGGAGGGAACGGTCTTTGCGGAAGGCGGAAAGGGGTGCTGTGGGAAATATATCCCTGGTGGTGGGATCTGTTTGGAGGTGACGGAAATGTCGGCGGATGATGTGGTTTATGCGAAGGTTGGTAGGGTGGAAGGTGAGGACCGGGAGTTCTGTCCTTGTTATGGTTTGAGGGGTGGGGTTTGAGGGCGGAGGTGCAGGATGTGGATGAGAAGCGTTGGAGGGCATCTTCAACCATGTGGGAAGGGAAATTGCGGTCTCTAAAGAAGGAGGCCATCGGGTGTGTTCTGTGGTTGAACTGGTCCTCCTGGGAGCAGATACAGTGGAGGCGGAGGAATTGGGAATACGGGATGGCATTTTTGCAGGAGGTAGGGTGGGAAGGGGTGCAATCCAGGTGATATATTCATCATGTCATTACACATTGTCAGGTCTAAAATAGTCTGTTCCTAGGTAGGTTTTATAATCGGTTGTATTAAGAAATTGCCTCAAATACACTCGGTGAACTCATTCTCCAGGGTACCTTTGCCAATTTGGTTCACTGAATCTGTGCCAAAGTTTCAATTTTCAACAATTATTGCACCACCTGTCTGACAAACATGCAAAGACAGGGGAGAGTAGGAAGGGAGGGATGGGAATAGATTACAATGAGATTGGAGGGGGCTATCATGCACCCCCAGTCCTGATGATGCACACCTCTCTCTCACTGGGGACATTGAAGCAGAGCGAGGGTCCTGTCAATAGGCAGCCAGCCACAGAAGAGGGGCAGGCAGTCAGGAACCACAAACCTTCTCCACAGCCCACTGCCTGGACCTGGGTCATGGCCACTTTACTCTGGAGGAATCCCACAAGGAGGTGCTCAGACCTGGCAGGCTCCCTCTACACGAGGGGAGGCAGGCCCAACATCTCCTCTAAGCCAACACCAGGTCAGCTTTAATGAAGCATGGGCATGGAGCCCTGCTCTCATTGTACAACATGGGTACCCTCTGCTGTACTGCGCACTGGCTGTTAATGATTAGGCCACATAGAAGCGTAGAATACAGGAGCAGGAGTAGGCCACAGACTCATCCAGCATGGAAACTGACCCTTCAGTCCAATCAGTCCATGCCAACCATGTTCCCAAACTAAACCAGTCCCACCTGCCTGCTCCTGGCTCATATCCATTTCCTATTCATGTACTTATCCAAATGTCTTATAAACATTGTAACTATACCCCATCCACCACTTCCTCAGGAAGGTCATTCCACACACGAACCACTCTCTGTGTAAAAAGGTTTCCCCTTACATCCTTTTTAAATCTTTCTCCTCTCACCTTAACAAGTGCCCCCTAGTTTTGAGCTCCCCCACCTGAGGCAAAAGACCCTTTTACACCCCTCATGATTTTATAAACCTCTATAAAGTCACCCCTCAACTCCTACGCTCCAGGGAAAAACAGCCCCAGCCTATCCAGTCTATCTTTATAACTCAAACCCTCCATTCCCGAGAACATCCAGCCCTTTGAGCCTCCCCTGCCCATTCGTTACGATCACAGCTGACCATCCAGCTCAATAACCTGACCCTGCTTTTCCCCCATATCCTTTGATGCCTTTAGCCCCTAGTGCTATATCTAACCCATTAAAATTCTACAGTGGTTTTGCTCTCTGTGGTAGGGAATCCCACAGGCTCCCCACTCTCTGGGTGAAGACATTTCTCCCTATCTCAGTCCTTGTGGGTCATGGAGATGGTATGGGTTAACTGTGCACTGCAATTCTTGCACACAGATTTTGAACATTTTCTATTTCACTGTATAGCCTGAGGCCAGTCTGTCCATCAGACCTGTGCTGGCCCCTCAAGACAGCAGTCACTAGGAGTAGGGGACACAGTTTATAAAAAGGGAGTCCATTTCAGATGGGCAAAAGGAGGAATTGTTTCTCTTAGAGTCTTTGGAACTATCCTCCCCAGAAAGCAGTGAGTGCGGTCACTGAGTATTTTTAAGGCTGAAATAGCACAGATTTGTGATCAACGAGGGAGTGAAAGACGGTAACAATGTGGGATTGAGGTCACATACATGACCTTATTGAATGGTGAAGCAGGTCTGATGGGCTGAATGGTCTCTAATTCATTGGTTAATCCAGTTTAGACCATGGACCCAGCTTTTCACCAATAACTTTGCAAATTAATCCTTGCTGAGTCAACGTTTCGTTCACTTTTAAAACTTCCCATTAAATTTAATTCCATCATCCTCTCACCCGGCACGTTCCTGACTTTAACAAAGGAGGAAACTTTCCCTCCACCCACTCCCCTCAGTACGCTCCCATTTACCACACACACACACACACACACACACACACACACACACACACACACACACACACAGACACTAAGGCAGACACACACATTCTCTCTCACACACATACACATTATCATACACACTTTCACATACAGACAGACTCACTCATACACTCACAGACACACATATTGTGTCACACACACATATATACTGTCTCACACATACACACACAATGTCACACATACACACACTCAGACAGACACATCCACAATGTTTCCCACACACACACTCAGACGCAGACACACATACACACACATGCAGATACACACTGTCATACAGTCTTGCGTCAATTATTTGAAATCAATTACCTTTGTTTATGGACTATATATTCTTTATAAGGTCAATATAGACCTTTGGTTTCAGAGTAGGCTTCTTCTCCCCTCTTGATCTATCAATCCATCACGTTCAAGAAATATTTAGCTCCAGTAGAGGCATGGGTGTCACTGGAACACTTCACAGTCTCAACTTGTCATTATCATTGGTCCTAAATAATGCTTTTGGGTGGCACGGTGGCTCAGTGGTTAGCACTGCTGCCTCACTAATCCAGGTTCGATTCCAGCCTCAGGTGACCATGTGGAATTTGCACACGCTCCCTGTGTCTGTGAGAGGTTGCTCTGGTTTCATCCCACGGTCCAAAGGTTTGCAGGTTAGGGTGGATTGGCCGAGTTAAATTGCCCCATAATGTGCAGGCCAGGTGGAAAATGCGAAATGCAGGGTAACAGGGGTGGGATGCTCCTCATAGTGTCAGGAAAGGGCTGAATGGCCTCTTCCTGCACTGTTGGGATTTCCTGGCTGCTGACAAAAAAGACTAGCATTAAAAATGAAACATTTAGCCATCAGCTCTGAGGCTGGAGCTGGCTGTGAAAGTACAGAGTTGTGTTTGTGAGTTGTTTTAAAGGCTCATTGCGTTAGAAAAACATCAATGAGACTAAAGCCATTGTCTTTGACCTTTTTAACAAATTCCGTTTTCTGTCCACTATATTCATCCCAGAACATTTATTGTGGACTGAGTGAGATCACTTGCAGCCTTTGTGTTGTGTTCAGTCCATATATGGACCCAGTCTGTGTCTAACGACAGCAGGAGAGCCAGGATCCCACTCTCCAGTATCACTGCATTCTGAACTGGCTCACATTGAAGAATCAGCAGAGGGATCAGTCATTCTGTGTCCGAGGTAAATAAACCCAGCTCTTGTTGTCCCTTTGCCTTTATCGAAATAATTTACTTTTAAACCTCTTTTGAATAATTGCTTTGTCATTTTGGAGCAAGTGGGCATGTATTTCTGCTACCACACAGATTTCTGCATTTAGCAAGGTGTTTGAAGAATCCTTGGATAAAGCATTGTCTTCGTTGACGACACTAACTACAGACGTTCACTGAAGAGACCAGTCATGTTCACATTAATTGGCCAGGTGCCAGGGATATTGTGCACCTTATGCTTCTTTTTTCAGAATACCAAGATTTATTTGTGTGCAGTAATCTTTTCTCTCTCTCTCTTGCTCAGCTTGCTTCAGTAAACTTCCTTTGTCTGGTGAGTGGAAGAAGGGTTACTGAGCACTTTCTCTTCACGGGCTGGTGAGCAGGGGGAGAAATGTGCCCTCTTATTACCTGAGGACATTCAAGGAAGGTAACAGCAATTAGTTGGCACATAATTAAGCAGTGCATAATCTGGATACCCACAGACAAAATCACCTTTAGTTTGAAGTCACAGTGGGGCACACAAGGCACTCATACAGGAGACTGCAGCCTGTCTTCCTTAATGAGTGTGCAGCCTCTCTGTCTCTTTCCATTGCACCTGTGAATGTAGATACAAATTGTTTATGAATAAAGTATACTTTTGCATTAAAAAATCCATCCCTACTGACATTGTCTAAATTTCAGGATTAATGTTATCTCTCTGGATTAACTCATGGAGAAATAAACAGAAATACACTCAATAGATGTATCATTTTTAGTTACATAGTATGAGATGCAAATACACATTTTTATATCAGTATTAAACTTACTTCTGATAAACTGGCTTTATTCACAATGCTTTTTGTTCTGGTACAATCCATTGGCTTTTTAAAAAATAATATTCTTTTGTTGAAGCTGGCCTTTCCTTGACTGCTGTCTAAGTGTATTCAAAACTCAGTGCACATTCCCTGCAGTGTCACAGCCTGATGTAGTTGAATGGTTGTACCTTAAGGCTAAAAGCTCCTGGAGCCTAACTCTCCTGCAATATCTCACCCATCTTGAAATGACATGGTGGATAGTCACATCTGGAGATCTTCTGGAAGTGAGATGAAAGTGAGAGTCCTTGACATCAAGGCCACATTTGACTGAGTGTGGCATTGAAGAACCCTAGCAAAACGGGAATCAATGGTAGGCAGAAGTGGGTACTGCCGATGCCTGGAGATTAGAGTCAATATTAGAGTGGTGCTGGAAAAGCACAGTAGTTCAGGCAGCATCCGAGGACCAGGAAAATTGACGTTTCGGGCAAAAGCCCTTCATCAGGAATTGCCCGAAACGTCGATTTTCCTGCTCCTCTGATGCTGCCTGACCTATTGTGCTTTTCCAGCACCAATCTAATCTTGAATGGAATCAATGGGTATCAGGGAACTTACCTGGCACATGGGGAGATGGCATTGGATGTACAAAGTCAGTCTCTCAGCTCCAGGACATCTCTGCAGGAGTTCCTCAGGATTGTACCTAGGCCCAACCAACTGCTTCATTAATGACCTTCCCTCCATCAGGAGGTCAGAAGCGAGGATGTTCGCTGATGATTGCACGATGTTCAGTCCTGAAGAAGGGCTACAACCAAAACGTTGACTTCTCCACCCTCTAATGCTGCCTGACTTGCTGTATTCTTTCAGCCTCCTGCTTGTTTCCCTCAGATACTGAAGCAGAATGGTCCCAATGGAGCAGGACTTGGATAATATCCAGACTGGCACTGACATGTGGCAAATAACATTCTCACCACATAAGTGCCAGGCAATGGCTATCTCCAACAAAGACAAATCTAATCACAGCCCCTTGACATTCAATGGTGTTACCAGCACTGAATACCCCACTACCAACATCCTGGAGCATTAGTACTGACTATGAAACTATACAGGACCAACCGTATAAACACAGTGGCTATAACAGCAAATCAAAGGATGGGAATTCTATATCAAATAATTCACCATCACCATCACCATCAGCGCTCAGTAGCAGCAGTGTGCACTATGAGAAGTGCTACAAACATTTACCAAGGATCCTTCGACAGCACCTTCTAAACCCATGACCTCTTCCATCTAGAAGGACAGGGGCAGTAGGTACATGGGAACACCATCCCCTGCAAATTCTCCCTCCAAGCCACTCACATTCCTGACTTAGAAGTATATCGCCGTTCCTTCAATGTCAATCGGTCAATGTCTTGGAATTCACTCCCTGAGGGCATTGTCGGGGTAATGACATGGCAAATACTGCAGCAGTTCAAGAAGGCAGCTCACCACCACCTTCTTAAGGTTAATTAGGGATGGAAACCTCCCATGAATGAACACATGTTCATAAAAGGATAATTTTGCTTCTGTTTTAGATACAGGTGAATATAACAGTTCATCAGAAGAATGTAGAGAGAGGCAAACTTGTAGCAGTGGAGGTAGATCAGCTGTGAGACAGGTGATGGAGGGTTTTGAAGAAGAGTAAGGCAGCAATAGTGGAGATTATTCACTCATTAGCTCTATAGCCATCTATGTGACTCCAGGATCCTATTTCTACAAGGATCAAGAACAACAGAGAGGCTGCAGGACAATCTGTTAATTGCTATTATAGACACATGGCTGCAGGGTGACCAAGACTAGGAGTTGAATATTAAAGAATACTTGACATTTTAGAAGGATTGGCAAAATGAGACAGAATTGGGAAAAATACTGATAATAGGGGACAGGATCAGTGTGACAGAGAGAGAAGATCTCTGATAGGAAGGACAGGATGTAAAATCTGGATAGGTTGAGCTAAGAAACAAGAAGGGGCAGCAAATATCATCTGGAATGGTATATAGCATACCAAGCAGTGGTCACAATGTAAAGCATGTTAAGCAGGAAATTAAAGAACCATATAGCAAGGGAAATGCAGCAACCATGGATGATTTTAATCCACGTATACTCAGGGTAAATACAATGAGCACTAATGCTGCAGAGGAAGATGTCCCAGAACGTGTTTGGGACAGTTTTCTGGAACAGTACTTTGACCATAAACCACTACTTCACAAGGCTCAGATGTGGCATGGCTGACACTTCATTGCACACATACCTGCACATTCCTATAGCTACCAGCTATTTCAGCACCTCGCAGCACAACTTACCTTGTTCTTAGCTACATCCAATTTTATAATCCTGCCCACGTCACTGTTAATCTGTGTCCAGTGAAACCCAGCATCTTCTCATTGGTCAATGTGGGACTGAATCACACACAAATCACACACAGATCATACACAAATCATACACTGATCACACACAAATCATACACAAGATCATACACTGATCACACACTGATCACACACAGATCACACACCGATCACACACTGGTCACACACAAATCATACACTGATCACACACTGATCACACACAAATCATACACAAAATCATACACTGATCACACACTGATCATACACAGATCACACACCGATCACACACTGATCACACACAGATCATACACTGATCACACACTGATCACACACAAATCATGCACTGATCACACACTGATCACACACAAATCATATACAAAATCATACACTGATCACACACTGATCATATACTGATCACACACAGATCGCACACAGATCATACACTGATCACACACAGATCATACACTGATCACACACAGATCGCACACAGATCACACACTGATCATACACTGATCACACACTGATCACACACTGATCACACACTGATCACACACTGATCATACACTGATCACACACTGATCATACACTGATCACACACAGATCACACACAGATCACACACAAATCATACACTGATCACACACAGATCATACACTGATCACACACAGATCACACACAGATCACACACAGATCACACACTGATCATACACTGATCACACACTGGTCATACACTGATCACACACCGATAAGACCAATCACTTCTACTCATCAATAGAAAATACACAAACAGAGCCGCATTTGCCTCATGGATCAGAAACAGACAGCTTAAGAATCAACAATAAAATTGTATTAATAATTAAATCAAAGAACTGCAAGTGCTGGAAAAATTCAGCAGGTTCTGAACAAGGGTGATGGGACTCAAAACATTAACTCTGTTTCTCTCTCTCTCTCCACAGAGACTGCCAGACCTGCTGAGTTTCTCCAGCATTTACTTTTTATCTTTCAGATCCCCAGCATCCGCAGTTCTTTGGATTATTGTATTATTTGGTTTTCAAGATTATTTTTTGAATATCTCAGGCCATGTTGCCAGGGTATTTGTTGTAAAATAGCAGATTAAGTGCATGTTGTATTTTGGATATATCAAAGGCAAAGGTTAGTGGCGCCTCTCTCCTCAGAAAAGAAAAGAAACAGAGACAACACTGATCAGATCCCCCTAAACACAAAATACTGCAGAGCTCAGCACCAAACATGGAAAATGCTGGAGAAACTCAGCAACATCTCACTGCATCTGTCTGAGGAAGGATCACTGGATTCGAAATATTAACATTTTTCATGCATTCAAGGGGCATGGGTGCCGCTATGGACAGCACCTATTGCCTGTCCCATGAGAAGGTCGGGGTGAGCTGCCTTCTTGACCCGTGCAATCCATGTGCTGTAGGTGGACCCACAATGCCCTTAGGGAGGGACTTCCAGGATTTTGACCCAGCGACAGTAAAGAAATGGCAATGTATTTCCAAGTCAGGATGGTGAGTGGTTTGAAGGGAAACTTGCAGGAGGGTGGTGTTCCCATGTATCTGCTGCCCTTGTCCTTCTAGATGGAAGTGGTCATAGGTTTGGAAGGTGCTGTCTGATCTTTGGTGACTTTCTGTAGTGCATCTTGTAGATAGTACACATTGCTGCTACTGAGCGTGGGTGGTGGAGGGAGTGGATGCTTGTGGATGTGGTGCCAATCAATAGATTGTTGGGCCAGTGATTGGCTGGGTTGGCTTTGTTCTGCTTTTTGTGTACAGGATGTACCTGGGTAATTTTTCGCATTGTCAGGTAGATGCGAGTGTTGTAACTGTAGTGGAAGAGCTTGGCTAGGGGAGCTGCAAGTTCCAGTGTACAAGTCTTCAGTACTATTGTCAGAATATTGTCAGGACCCATAGCCTTTGTGGTATCCAGTATCTCCAATCGTTTCTTGGTATCACTGGAGGAGCCCGAGATGGATCATCCACTCGGCACTTCTGGCTGAAGATTGCTGCGAAAGCTTCAGCTTTATCTTTTGCACTGACAGGCAGGGATCTTCCATCACTGAGGATGGGGATATTTGTGGAGAACCCTCCTCCAGTGAGTTGTTTAATTGTCTACATTAGATGTGGCAGGACTGCAGAACTTAGATCTGATCCGCTGGTTGTGGGATGGCTGAGCTCTGTCTATCACTTACTGCTTATGCTGTTTGCCATGTAAGCAGTCCTGTTTCGTGGCTTCACCAGGTGGACATCTCATCTTCAGGGTATACCCACTGCTGCTCCTGGCATGCCCTCCATTGAACCAGGATTGATCCCCTGGCTTGATGGTAATGGTTGAGTGGGGGATATGCTGGGCCATGAGGTTGCAGATTGTGCTGGAGTACAGTTCTGCTGCTGTTAATGGCCCACAGTGCCTCATGGATGCCCAATCTTGAGTTGCTAGATCTGCTTGAAGTCTGTCCCATCTAGCATGGTGAAATGTCACACAGCACGATGGGGGTTATTCTCAATGTGAAGGTGGGACTTGGTCTCCACAAGGACTGTACGGTGATCACGCTTACAGATACCGTCATGGACAGATACATCTGCAGCTGGGGGAATTGGTAAGGATGAGATCAGGTATGTGTTTCCTCTGTGTTCGTTCCCTCACCACCTGCTGCAGACCCAATGTAGTCCTGATCAGCTCAATCAGTAGCACTGCTGCCTAGCCACTCTTGGTGGTGGACATTGAAATCCCCCACCCAGAGGACATTTTATGTCCTAGCAACCTACATGGAGCAGTACTGATTCATCAGCCGAGGGAGGATGGTACGTGGCAATCAGTAGGAGGTTTCCTTGCCCATGTTTAGCTGAAACCATGAGACTTCATGAGGCGCAGAGTCAATGTTGAGGGCTCCCAGGGCAACTCCCTCCTGATTGTGTCCCACTGTGCTGCCAGTGGGATGGTGGCTGTGGTGGTGTCTGGGGTATGGTCTGATTGATTCCATTAAGCTGACGATGATTCTGTGAGTAGGACTCTCTCAGGGTGCTGCTGGACCCACCTGTGAGACAGCCCTCTCCGTTTTGGCACTAACCCCCGGGTGTTAGTCAGGAGGAGTTTGCAGGGTCAACGGGGCTGCTTTTGCCGATGCTGAAGACATTACCAGATTGTCCGTCTGCTTTCACTTCTTTGTTGAGACTTTGTTGATACAATTGAGTGGCTTGCATGACCACTTCAGAGGGCAGTTGAGAGTCACCCACATCGCTGCGGGTCTGGAATCTGTATAGGCCATACCAGGTAAAAACAGCAGATAGCCTTCCCTTAAGGACATTAGTGAACCAGGTGGGGTTTTTCTGACAATCGACAATGTTTTCATCAGTACATAGGTTTTATTGAATTCAAACTCCACCATCTGCCGTCATTTGAATCCCCAGAAATTAGCTGAGTTTCTGGATTAATAGTCTGAGAATAATACCAATGGGTCGTTGTCTTCCCTGTTTCCCTCTCCACAGATGCTACCAGACCTGCTGAGTTTCTCCAGCACCTTCAGTTTTCATTTGAAACAATAAATAACACTCATAATTAATCAGTTCCCCTACTTTGGTTAGAAGGACAATTACAGCAATAATAATTACACTGGATCAAGCCCATTCTGAATATTTAATAGGATTATTACCCAACCTGAGAGGAGGTCATGTCTGTGTGATTGTTCTAGTGCTGGAGATCATTCAGCAATCTCTCTTTTGTGTCTTATTGCCTGTGATTTCAAGATGTAAATGAACTAAGGACAGAAACTACACAAGGGGAGGAAGGATATGTGCTTAAGATTCCAAATGTTAATCTACAGCAGGAATCGGTCCTTAATTGCCACTGGTGTGACACAAACCCTCTGCTGTGTTACAAAGAGCTGCAATTAAACACTACAAATTATTTTCTCTGCTTATAAAGGATACATTTGGAACAAAGGTACAAATAACAGACAGAGGACATTTTCCCCTCTGTGCCACACAGCACACCCCTTGTCTTAATACGTTAATTTCAGTGATTCCTAGAAATCACCTTGAGTATTCAGAGGAGTGCTGTTCCATCAATTGCATTCGCTTGGGTTTAATTAGGCTTTAATTAGCTAATTAGTCTGATTTGTGTTTATATGAGTGGAGTTCATTGCCTCCACCCACTCACATGAGATAAGCTGTCAAAAACCTCAACCTTCAATGTCAAAGAGAGGCATTTTTCAGTTTGATAGGGTGCTATACACACCCGCAGAGTTTGACATTGTAATTGTCAGAAGTCATCACGTTAGATGAGCTGGGGGTAGAGTTTTTTTTAAAAAAGAGAATATTCTAAGTGTCTGTCCTGTTTCCAAGGCACTGCATTGGTTTCCAGTGCTTGAAATGGAAGCAAATTGTTACAAAGCCTCAGGTTAATCATGCCCCTCCAGACTCGATGTTGGGAACTGACATAGATTTTGGAAACAAATTTCACTCAGCTTCTCTGAGACAGAAGACCGAGATCACACTGGCAAACAAAAGGAATGTAAGTTTCTGTATCTGCTACTTGCAAGAAATTCACCAGAATAAGGAAAGTATTCCAGCCTCTATCCAAACCCCTAAAACCTGCACTACATTCTCACTCCACCTCCTTCTCTCCAGATAAATGAACCACCATGCAGCTTGCAGGTATAGGTTGTTGAATGGGGCTACCAAGGAGAGGTCTCAGTGAGTCCTTCTCTCACTGCAACCCCCCCCAGGTCTTCCCTGTGCCCCTCCCCCAAAATTCCCCCACACCCCCCCCCCACCTTTTATCTCAGCCAGCCTGGCACACCAGCCTCATTCCTGAAGAAGGGCTTATGCCCGAAATGTCGATTCTCCTACTCCTTGGATGCTGCCTGGCCCGCTGCGCTTTTCCAGCACCACACTTTTCAACTACCAAGGAGAGAGATTATCAAGAATGTGTACCTGTCGATGTTAGATGACAGGAGGTTGGTGTGTATAGACCACTCACTGGGATGGTGATATTCCCAAAACACCAGGAGACCTGGAGATTATGTTGACTGATTCCAGCTTTCTGTCTCAGAGAGAAGGCATATCTGAGCGGCAGTTCTGTTGTCATTTAATACACAAAATTTCAAAATACCATCTAAGGGATGATGCGAGCTGGTATTATTGTACTTTTAGATTACACAAAGGTGCAAGTGACCAAGACAGAAAAGTGTGACTCAGTCTTTCGATAGGAAAAATAGAGGCACATGGAACTTTCATCACTATCTGTAGAATTAGCTGCAGTTGATGTGAACACAACGTGATGTGATTACCTCCCTTAAGGAGATAGTGAGGGCTGCCAATGCTGGAGAGTCAGAGTCGATACAGTGTGACACTGGAAAAGCACAGCAGGTCAGGCAGCATCCAAGGAGCAGGAGAATCAACGTGTCAAAGACTGATGCCCTGCTCCTCAGATACTGCCTGACCTGCTGCACTTTTTCCAGCATCACACTGTACCGTCTCTATCTTCCCTTAAGGGACAGCTGTGCATTGTTGAGGCTGAGGGAATTCAGGGAGCTCTTGTGGTGCAGTGAGTCATGTCCCTACCTCTGGCCCAGGAGGTCTGGTTTCAAGTCCCACCTGTTCCAGAGGTGTGTAATAACATCTCTAGTCAGGTTGGTTAGAAAATATCTTCAGGGACGCAATTACTACCCTATGTGACCAAATTTCCAAGACAGTGGTCAGTCAGCATTATAATTCCATGTTGTACCAGTGAACACCTAAAGTTTCTAGGCCAGGATCATCTTGTAGATTTAACTGTAGGACAACCTATAGTCATGTTCATTCCAGGCATCTGACACACAGGATTGAATGGCCCATTTATATTTGTAAATCCAAGTCTGATGTGTTGTTTGATTATGTTCCTATTGGCTGCTTCAGTACACACTGATTCCAAAGTCAGTACAGTCTGTACACTTACCCTGCACCAATGTTTTGTTTCTTTTTTCTTGATAAACAGACCTCCCCTAGATTGCCTGTTTCACCTGTTAAAAAGGACAATTAATTGCTACACATCAAGGGGAAGGCTTTGCTTCTTTACTACATGCATTGCCAGTCCCTTTGCCTTTCATTCAAAAGGCATCTTCAGGATTTAACCTCTCTCACTTTGCGGTACTGTGGTAGTGGCCCTAGGTCTGAGTCAGGAAGCCTGAGTTCAGGTCCTACCTGCACCAGAGACTGAATGAAGTCTGAACAAGTCGGCTGACAATGGTTGTAATCTCTCTTGTCCTCTAACCTTCCTTTGCCTTTCTGCTTTGTTCCTTCTCTTCATTTTCAACAACGTAAAACCATTGCATTTCCGTCTCTCTCTCTCCAGTTCTGAAGAAGAGTCAGACTTTACTCAAAACATTAATTCTGCTTTCTCTCTCTGCTGGTGCTACCAGACCTGCTGAGTTTCTCCAGCATTCTCTGTGTTTGTTTCAGTTCTCCAGCATCTGCAGTTCATTGCTTTTAGAGACTTTAGCATACCAGTGAAATTGTCTAAGATTCACAAGACAATAGATTATCCCCTTATTCAGCCCCTAACAGCCAATGTCACAATTTTCATTGACCCAAAGCGAATTCACTCTCTGTTATGCAACCCCAGATTTAGATCTGTGTGTGTTAATATGTTACTATACTATGGAGATGCACTATCTAAAATATTAATTTAGAAAGAGATCAGCTGGATATATACTGTATAGTTTGAAATTTTTCAAACTGAAGGAGATTGGTTGACAGAATCTGTGATGTCACAGTTGTGAAGACCACAAACTGAATTTTGCAAGACACTGTGTGAAATCTTCCCGGTTGAGCTTAAATTTTGCAAAGGATGGGCAGTGAATTTAATGGGGAGGGGTGAACAAATATTCAGTTGCTGTTGGCGGGTTAAAGCCTTGTTAATAAATCTTTGGAATTTTTCAGGCATGTTGATTTCCCAACTCAGTACTCAGCACCTGTTTGGCATTGATCAGTATGTCATGGATAATCATCAAGAGGTGCTTAAGATGCAGTCGTAGTGCCCCTACCTCAGAGCCCGGAGACTCAGGTTCAAGTCCCCATCTGTCCCAGAGCTGTGTAATAACATCCCTGGACAGATTGATTAAAAAATATCTGAATAATCATTACCACCCAGTCCTTCCTGGAATAACCCTCACGGTCAAATAGGAGTGCTGTCCCTATTCACAAACCCAACCTGACCAATCAGGCGTGTAGCTGGAGGGGGCAGCTGCTGTTTCCTCCAAATGGCTTAGGCTACTTGTTTTCTTCAGAAACATGATGGTTTGTTGTTCAACATTTCCAGTGTTCTGGGTGAAGTCTCACCATGTTGATCAGCTCATGGGTTGTCTGGGCCACATTCAGTCTGGCTTGTTGTTGTTCAGCGTTTCCAGTGTTTGGGGTGAAGCCCTCCTGAGCCAACAAGCCTGTTCAAGTGAAGGAGCCACACACTGGCTGATGCAGGCACATAGAGTTCAACTCAAAAGGCCACGTTTGTAGCTGTGTCCTGGTCCCAGGTAAGCCTTTGGTGAAAAGCTCAGCGATATGGACCTTCTCACAATCGGGATAATAGGTCAGCCAGCTGATGGTGCAGGAGCTGCTGTGGATGGTTGCTCCTGTTATATTGAAGTGTGAATCCTGGCAGATGTGTGAGAGGCAGTGCCACTGTGGGACCGGTCTATTGGCATCTGCAACAAAGTGGCAGCCATTAATTGTACAGGAGGCGTTTTATGGAGATAGCTGCCCTCTGCAGTGGTACCCTCACTCTCATAGGGGCATGGAGCATGGATAGATATTGGCACACACCCTGGCAAAGCACAGCAGAACACTGGGGCCTGGTCCTCTCTGCTTCCCATGGTCACTGGCAACCGCAGACAGCTCAGTCCAGGCTGCACCCTGTCACCAGCCCTGGGGCAATGCCCTTCCTTTGTCTCCTGGACAGCCCTCAGGTGGGTCACTAACAGATAGTGGGTGGTGGGGCGTGAGGAGAGGGGTGGTTTCTGGGTGGGGTGGTGGGTGGCAAGGTGATGAGCAGAAGGTGTCAGATGCTCCTCAGTGGCAGAGAGTGATGAGCTGTCCAGATGCCCAGTTACATGTGGCGCTTGGATAGCAGAGTTGTGAAGATCCCTGGGCAGGGGGTGGAGGGAATCTTCCTGCATTGAAAATTTGGTGTTTCACCCATGCATGAATATGTAAGAAGTTGAGAAAACCTCACCCCAGATGGATGTCCCTGTCTCTACAATTAACCTCAACAATAGAAAATTCCATCTCCCGAGTCTAAGAAGCTCTTGGAGAAAGGTTACATGACTCAAGGTGTAAGACAGCGACTGGATTTGGAGCGAACAGACAGAAATATTGCCACACAGAATCCCTACAGTATGGAAGTAGGCCATTTGGCCTATCGAGTCCACACTGACCCTCTGAAGAGCATCCCACCCAGACCCACTCATCTACCCTATCCCAGTAACCCTGCATTTCCCACGGCCAATCCACTTAGCCTGCACATCTCTGAACACCATGAGTAATGTACCATGGCCAATCCACCCTAACCTGCACATCTCTGGACTGGAGGAGGAAACCAGAGCGCAAGGAGGAAACCCACGCAGACACGGGGAAATTCTGAATCAATTCAACTGTCTCCAGGAGAAGAAGGGAAACAGCCCAGCTCTGAGTGGCTCTACAATTGAAAGCAAGCACCTGCCCAATTCAGGGAGCATCTTCATTCCTGAGATATCTGGTCAAGTTTTAGTCTCTGATAACTCTGCAGAGTTTTATTGTCTGCTTTTTGCATGATATGAAGGTGCCGGTTTTGGACTGGAGTAGACAAAGTCAAAAATCACACAAACACCAGGTTATAGTCCAACAGGTTAGTTTGAAACCACAAGCTTTTGGATTTCCAGTTCTTTCCTCAGGCACTGAGCACGGGCTCCGAAAGCTTGCAGTTTCAAATAAACCTGTTGGACTATAATTCAGTGTTGTGTGATGTTTGCATGTCTGAGTTGGGGGGTGTGGAAAAATTGTGGTTCTTGTTTTATTTTCTACATTAGTGGGACTATTTGCTACATTTACACATTTTAAACCTTTTAGCAATCATTTCTGCCTCTTTGTGTGAGTATTTTTTAAAAATAAAATTAACTTTTTCCCTTGTTGAGGAACCTGGCTGGTTTATTTATTCACTTAGCAATTTCAGTTCCCCTTTTTAGATCCAAGCTCAGTTGTAACTGGCTCAAGAGTACAGTAAACCATCAGTTCAGCCCACTGCCCTTGGTTTTGACAGTAGGTTAAACCCTAATTTGGCATTGTCCATGTTAATGGGTTGCCTGCAGTGACTTTTATTCTGTTTGATTAGCCACTCTTACCCACTGGGTTCCTACTGCATTCCCAGTTTCAGGGAAGAGTGTTCCTTGTATTTATTACCTATCTCAGGTTATCTCTGACTGATAGGTCTCTGCAGTCACGTTGGTGAAGGTGCTGCTGCATTGATTTTTTTTGGGTGGACATTTTGTACCCTGAATTGCACCAGGCTCCATTCACCCATCACCACCCTGCGATTGCTGACTTACACTGGCTCCTGGTTGAACGTGCCTGAGTTAAAACATTGCTTTATTGTTTGCAAATCCCTCCTCAGTCTTGTCACTTCTCCAGCCCCACAACCCTCCAAGTGACCTGCATTCTGGCCTCTTGGGAACCCCTGACACGGTTCTACCAGCAGCCAGCTAGGCCCTGAGCTCTGAAATTCCCTACTTCAACCTCTCTGCTTGTCTACCTCACTTCTCATTTCTGAAAGCTAGCTCATTGACTAAATGCAGCTCGGTGTCACACTCTGATAATAATGCTACTGTGAAACACCTTGATGTGTTTTATTAGATTAAAGGTTGCAATATAAATTTGAGTTGTCGTGTGTTCAAAGATTTCTTTTTGCCTTTCTAACCCTCCAATGGATAGCTCACTTGTGGAAATGGTAATGTTTCAGATATTTAACCATAATTCCATTAAGTTATTATACAGGCAGTACAAATTTGAAGGTTTATCACTCGTCACCAGCCGCTATGATTTTTGTAACTGAAGTCTCCTGGGATTGTGAAAAGTGCTCAATGTTTCTAACTTTACCAAATGGATTTAATGCAGACGTCCTATTATACATCAAAACAAAATCCAATTTCACTTTAACTACTTAAAATACTTCACAGTGAGGAGTTGCTGCTGGGACAACCTTCGAGAAAGTTTCATGAATAAGTGAATTCTTTGTGCTGTAGGACCCTAAATCATACCTGTGACAACCAATTATTATTAAGCACATGTGTGGCTCACATGCAAAACTCCAAAATGTAATAACACTCCATTCCATGCTGTGCTGCTTCACTCTTATAACACCTGTATATTCCCAAGTCTGGGACAAATAAACCAGGGTGCTGTGATTCTAATGTGCAAACACTTAACACCTGTATGGTATTCCTCCAGCAGTTATAATAAAGGAGTTTATGCTTCTGTTGAAGGAGGGCATAGATCACGTCTGTCCACTAATCTTCCTGCTGTGGGAAGAAATTTAAGAATGGAGTGTTGCAATATAATTGTTATTTTAAAAAGGAACAGCTTGGTACATTGGGATTGTTTTACATCATTCAGTTTGCTGTAAATTCAGGAATCTCACATTCCCAAAACAGGTAAATTTTTACATAATCTTCAATTTGTTAATCATAAGGTGCAGAAAATAGAAGATTTTTTTTAATTGTTGTGGTCCATCGTTTTCACGTTTCAGACATTTGCATCACAATGGATTCTTACTTTATTTAGACTTCCAATTTCTTAATTATACTACCCTTCGGGAATCTAAGTGAAAGGAGTTCTTACGTAAATTAATAGCTTTTAACGACTTTCATTTTGCTCACATTTTCATTAAATGGCTTTGTTCATGGTTTTTGCACTGAATTGAATCTCATAGTTATGGATCTTTGACTGGTACCAGATCCACATGCATCCACTCCCTCCTCCACCGATGTTCAGTAGCAGCAATGTGTACCACCGACAAGATGGGGTGGCTCGATGGCTTGGTGGCTCAGTGGTTAACACTGCTGCCTCACAGCACCAGGGACTCATGTTTGATTCAAGCCTCGGGCGACTGTCTGTGTGGAGTTTGCACGTTCTCCCTGTGTCTGTGTGGGTTTTCTCTGGGTACTACGGTTTCTTTCCATGGTCCAAAAATGGGTGGGTTAGGCGAATTGACCATGCTAAATTGCCCATAGTGTTCAGAGATGTGTAGGTTAGGTGCATTAGTCAGGGGTAAATGTAGAGTAAGAGGGTAGGGGAATGGGTCTGGCTGGGGTACTCTTTGGAGGGTTGGTGTGGACTTAATGGGCCAAATGGCCTGTTTCCACACTGTAGGGATTTTTTAAAAAGATGCTGAAATTCACCAAGGCTCAGTAGGCAGCACCTTCCAAACCCATGACCACTTGCATCCAGAAGGACAAGGGCAGCAGTTCCCTTCAAAATACTCACCATCCTGACTTTGGAATTATATTACCATTCCATCAACGTCACTAGGTCAAAATCCTAGAATTCCCTCCCTAAGGGCAATGTGAGTCAACCTAAAGCACCCAGACTGTGGCAGTGTAAGAAGGCAACTCACCCCACCTTCTCAAGGGCAACTGGGGATGGGCAATAAACACTGGCTCAGTCAGTGACATACACATCCCATAGGAGAATAAAAAAGATCATAGAACCATACAGCCTGTCCCGACAAAACTACCCTAAATCTACGTTTGTGCCACTTTCCAGCACTTGGTCCCTAGCCTTGAATACTACGTCACTTCACCTGCTCATCCAAGTCCTTTTTAAAGGTTGTGAGATTTCCAGCCTCAACTCCCCACCCAGACATTCCAGACCCTCACCACCCTCTGGGTGAAATGGTGAGTTCTGTCCCTTTGCTGCACAGAGACTTCTCGATAATAGACTATGAATCACAAGTGACAGAGTACACTAAACCTAGGGATTGCATTAAAATCAAAGAATCATAGTGTCTTACAGCAGAAAACCAGGCTCTTCAGCCCACCGCACCCATACAGGCTCTTCAGTACAGCTATCTGATAATTCCCACTCACCTGTTCTTTCCCTGTATGACTGTAAACGTATCCAATTCAAGGTTTTTATCCATTGCCTTTTGAATCTTACTGTTGACTCTACTTTCCACAGCCAATCAGGCTGTGAGTTCTGGATCATATCAATTCACTTCATTGACTTTCTCTTCAAACCCCTGCCGGCTCTTTCGCTAGTTACATTCGTGAGGCCTTGGGTTACCAGTCATTCTGCTGATGGAAACTTTTACTCCTTGTTCACTCTACCAAAATCCTTCATGATTTTAAACATTGTCAAATTTCACAGTAACCTTTTCTGCTGCTGGAAGAGAACCCTCAGTTCTCTCTGTCTCCTGTTCTGAAGAAGGGCGACTGGACTTGAAACGGTAACTCTGTTTCGCTGTCCACACATGCTGCCAGACCTGCCGAGTTTCTCCAGCAATTTCTGTTTGTGTTTGTTTCAGATCTCCAGCAGCCTCCTGTCCTGTTATTGGCCCCCTGCCTCCCCACCTCACTGTTTGTGTTAGCATTCTGGTAAACCTCCTCTGTCAGAGGTAGACTGATCTCCTGTCGTAAGCAAAAGGTCTTGGGTTTGTAAAGCTGTTGTGGCTCATTCTATAATAATATGGTCCAAACCATTAGCTAAACCATTTCTACAACTCACTCAAAGTGGCTACACTTCCTTGTGAAGTTGTTTAAATAACCAGCTACCAACAAAATATCTAGAGACCACTTCACCACCTTGAAACCCCAATGTAATTACAATGCGGCTTTGTGCTCCCTTTTATGTCTGTGATTTCCTGGAGTTTTATTTTGGGAGACTAACGCATATTGTTGCTGATGGGTTGCTATGATGTTTGACAAGAAATGGCAGGTTTAGGCCTCAGGCCTGAAGCATTATTGCTGTCAGCCTAAACTCTCGCAACATGTGCTCAATTTAAAAAAAAAACTGCTCAACAACTATTTCAGAGACAAAAGGGGAACATTACCATAAAGCAAGAAATTACATGTGATATAGTGAAATAAGGAATGAGAACTGTGGATAGTCGAGAGAAAAGTTTAGGAATGAGTGAAATGTATCTGAAAACAAATATTACCTACTGAGTAAAAGAAGATGTAAGTAAAAAGATGGAAGAGATGAAATAACATATTTATGTATACTGCGTTCAGTTCTGGTCTCCCTGCTACAGGAAGGATGTTGTGAAACTTAAAAGGGTTCAGAAAAGATTTACAAGACTGTTGCCAGGGTTGGAGAGTTTGAGCTTTAGAGAGAAGCTTAATAGGCTGGGGCTGTTTTCCCTGGAGCATCGGAGGCTGAGGGGTGACCTTATAAAGATTTATAAAATCATGAAGGGCAAGAATAGGGTGAACAGTCAAGGTCTTTTCCCCAGGATAGGGGAGTCCAAAACTAGACTTCAGAGGTTTAGGGTAAGAGAAGAAAGATTTAAAAGGGACCAAAGGGGAATGGAATGAGCTGCCAGAGGACGTGGTGGAGGCTGGTACAATTACAACATTTAAAAGGCAGCTGTATAGGTATACAAATAGAAGAGTTTGGAGGGATATGGGCCAAATGGGACTAGATTAATTTAGGATATCTGAGTCAAAAATGGTGGTGCTGGAAAGGTCAGACAGCATCCAAGGAGCATGAGAGTCAACGTTTCAAGCATACCCCCTTGGATGCTGCCTGACCTGCTGTGCTTTTCCAGCACCACACTCTCGACTCTGATCTCCAGCATCTGCAGTCCTCACTTTCTCTAATTTAGGAACTCTGGTTGGCATGGACAAGTTAAACCGAAGGATCTGTTTCCATGCGGTACATCTCTATGAATCTATATATATATATATTCCTCAGTTCTGAGGAAGGATCACTTGACCTGAAATGTTAACTCTGATTTCTCTCTGCAGATGCTGCCAGACCTGCTGAGCTTTTCCAGCAATTTCTGTTTCTGTATTTAGGTGGGACGCTGGCCTAAAGGAAATACCTATTGAAAGGGGTCAGAACAGAGCTTTGGGTTCACACTGAAGTGTGGCTTACCTTGGTCAACAGATACTTTGCCTGCATTAGCACAGACTGGAAAGGTGGGTTTACACTGCAGCAGTGGTTCCAACTCAATGCAAAATAACAAAAGAAATGGTGGTTCAGTTCTGCACATCGCTGCTGAGTGGTGTGAACACAGGCAAGTCAAATCTCCACACATGATGGTGTTTGATCACATCCTAGTGAATTGCCTAACGATGCTACATAAATGCAGCTTGTTGTTCACTGCATTTCCTATAACCAATAGCCCCCTCCTTTCCGAGGGGAAAATCAAAATTAAAAGTCGAAAACAAAATATAACTCTCGGCCTTGGTTCTCATAAACCGAGGATATGTGTACACACACAATATTCTGAGGCGCCTCATCATTGCTCCCCCCCCAGGTCCCTGATTTTAATCAGCTGCTCAGAGGTTTTATTGCCCTCACAGCAGACTATGTGCCGTGTGAACCTCTTTCATTCGGCTAGAATGCTTCAGTTACCGTGCCAGGGACTATCTCTGCGTTTCCACAGCCCACAGTCAACAATGGAGCAAGCAGCCTGTTCACTGGACTCTGGGCCGCAGATGCCTACTCGCTTTGATCATTCAGTGGTACCAATAGGGGAGTGAGGTCTTGATTTTTTCCGTTGCCAGGAGATTCCCGCTCAGCTCCTGCGGATTGCCATTCAGAGCTGTCGCGTTGGAAGGGTCCGGCTTGAAAAACAAAAAAAAAACAACGCACACAAAGTCTTGTATAGTCTTCCTATCTGAGGACCAGCCTCTCCAGGCCAAAGTCAATTTCATGGAAACTAACATACCGCCTGCTTTTGGCTTCCTTCCTGCATTAACTCTGCACTTGCTGCATGTGAACTCCGCAATACAGTCTGCCTAAACCCCTCCTGAAACTACAGGCACTGCCTATAATCTCCACCATGTGCATTCACTCTTCACCAAGTATTAAATTCCAGTCAAAAAATAAATCAACAGACTTGTTTTGTTTTTTCCCCCCTTTAGAAAAGGTTTAATGTCACAAAGCAATTTTGAAAAGCATCATGCAAATCCCTCTCTGGTGACTGAGGTCTTGCTGAAAGTTTCATGTGCACAGCCCTTTCAGTGCTGGTCCAAACCCCAGCCATTTTCTGCACAAACTACAAAGTGAACTGCAGTGGAAAGCCAGGCTGATTGCAGAACACTGGCTCTGTGGAATATGCCTGCACTAGTTATATCGATGTGTCACATCAAAAGAAACAAATAAAAACACAGCATAAACAAACCACCAATCAGCCTTTGAATTCTTTCCTTAGACTTGCTAATTTCACAACTATTCACAAGTTTCCCAAATTCCAGTGTGGATTTGTGCCTGGCGATGCATTGAGGTCATTTGCGCTCTCAACACCACATTTAAACTCATGGATGCTTGCTGACCTTTCAGACTCCTATAAAGTTGTCGTGTTTTCTGTAATAGAACATCTGCAAAAATGATTCCTAGCTTGTTCCCAATACAACAGGCTGTAGCAGAAAATTACACAGCTCTCTCTTTCTGCTATTTTTATCTTTCGTCAAGATTTCTCTCACAGACTGGGCATTTCCAATTATTTTTATTTTCTCCTGGTATAATTACCCATTTCCCTTGTTAACTGGGGATATCATCAGTGTCCCAGTGTCCACAATGAAATATTAATAACTGTTATGTTGCTAAAAGGAAACATAGGAATTCATAACACCAATGGAGGGTCACTTTGGAAAGTGATATAGAAGTTGCTGGAAAAGCTCAGCAGGTCTGGCAGCATCTGTGCAGAGAAATCAGAGTTAATGTTTCAGATGCTGCCAGATCTGCTGAGCTTTTCCAGCAGCTTCTGTTTTTGTTTCTGACTTACAGTATCCGCAGTTCCTCCAGTTTTGATGAAGGTCACTTTAGATCCATTACATCAGACCCGGAGTTTGGATGAATAATACAATTACAATAAAGCTTACACAAAAGACTGTTCCACCATCTTAATTCATATATCCACAAAAGAACCCCTGTGCTGCCCCAATAATAACTTCCTAATTCCAGAGTTTCTGCCCCAGTTTATCCCTGGTGTAGATGCCATTGCCTTCATTATTTTTGGGGTGAAATTTGTTTTGACCCCATAGGCTTTTCAATATTTTGAACTTGTCCATTTACCCCAGTCCCAAAATTTTCATATGAATTGAGATTTCTCACGAGCCTTTCTATCCCACTTAATATCTTACATAATACAATCAACATGCAAGATGTGATTGATACAGAACTTGGGAATATTGTTGGGGAGGAGGACGGTGTGGGATGTGTAAAGGACAAGTTGTGGAGTGGGCAAGTCAGAGGTAGATGAAGTTCAATGTAGGGAGGTGTCAGGTGGTACATTTTGATCAAAAGAACATTGAGAAACAGTATAAAACGAAGGGTACAACTCTAACAAATGTGCAGGACCAGTGAGACCTGGATAAATCTTTTCCACCAGTCATTAAAGGTGGTGGAGATTGGTTATTAAACTTTGCGGCATGCTGAGCTTCATTAATAAGGATTTGGAGTAGAGGAGCAAGAAGATTGTACTGAACTTGTATAACACACGACTTTTACCTCTGCTGGAGTAGAGTATCCTGGTTCTGGGTGCTGCACTGCAGGAAGGATGTGAATGCATTGGACAGATTACCAAAGAGGCTTATTTAGAGGTTCCAGGGATGGGACACTCTGGTTTCGAAGATAAATTGCAGAATTTGGGACTGTTTTTCTTGGAGGTAGGAGACTTAGAGGAGATTTGATGGAAGCTTTCAGAAGCACAATGGGTTGGACTGAGTGGAAATGAATGGTTATTCAAATAGAAATGAGGTGCAGGATAACAGTGAAAGTTAGGAGACTGGCACTCAGAGAGTCAGGTGGGCTGAAGGCCTCCTTTACCCTGCAACAATTCTCTAATTCTATGTCCCTTCCAGGCTTAGAACTCCAAGTTCCTCGACTCAGAGCCCTGACACTAAAGGTGTATCATTTTACAGGAGAGTTGACAACAAGAGGAAAGAGCTTTAATGTGACTGACAAAAGAACAAAAGGCAACATGGGCAGGATATTTTTACGCTGCAAATCACTGTTATTTCATAGCTCCTTGAAAGTATAATCACAGGTAGATAGGATAGTGAAGAAGGCATTTGGTATGATTTCCTTTATTGATCAGTGCATTGAGTATAGAAGTTGGGAGGTCACGTTGTGGCTGTACAGGTCATTGGTTAGGCTACTTTTGCAATGTTACGTGCAGTTCTGGTCTCCTTCCTATCGGAAAGATGTTGTGAAACTTGAAAGGGTTCAGAAAAGATTTACAAGGAAGTTGCCAGGGTCGGAGGGTTTGAGGCAGAGGGAGACTGAACAGGCTGGAGCTATATTCCCAGGAGCATCAGAGACTGAGAAGTGACCTTATAGAGGTTTATAAAATCATGTGGGGCATGGATAGTGTAATTGGAAAAGGTCTCTTACCTAGGATGGAGGAACCCAGAACTAGAGGACATAGGTTTCGGGTGAGAGGGGAAAGATATAAAAGAGACCTAAGGGGCAACTTTTTCACGCAGAGGGTAGTACATGTATGGAATGAGCTGCCAGAGGAAGTGGTGGAGGCTGGTACAATTGCAACGTTTAAATGGCATCTGGATGGGTGTACGAATAGGAAGGGTTTAGAGGGATACGGGCCAAGTGCTGGCAAATGGGACTAGTATAGGTTAGGATATCTGGTCAACATGGATGAGCTGGACTGAAGGGTCTATTTCTGTACTGTACATCTCTATGATGCTATTCGGAATGTGTGGCAGCATCCAATGACCAAGAGAACCAACTTTTCATCAGGGCTTGTATGACCATAAGATATGGAGCAGAATTAGACTGGTCGGCCCATCAAGTCTGCTCCACTATTCGATCATGGCTGATATGTTTCTCAACCCCATTTTCCTGCCTTCTCTCCATAACCCTTGATCCCCTTACTAAGCAAGAAGTTATATATCTCAGTCTTAAATGCACTCACTGATTTGGCCTCTACAGCCCTCTACAACAATAGGTTCCATAGATTCACCACCCTCTGGCTGAAGAAATTCCTCTTCAAGTGTGTTTTAAAGAGTCGTCCCTTCATTCTGAGGCTGTTACCTTGGGTCCTAGGCTCTCCTTCTCTTGGAAACATTTTCTCCACATCCGCTCTACCCCACAAAAAACTGTTCTGTAAGTTTCAATCAGCTCCTACCTAATCCTTCTAAACTCCATCAAGGACAGATCCAGAGTCTTTAATCACTCCTCAAGTAATAGCTGTTCATGTCCATGATCATCCTTGTCAAATCTCCTCTGGAACCCCTTCAATACTAGCACATCCTTCCTTAGGTACGGGGTCTAAGGCTGGTCACAATATTCCAAACACAGTCTGATCACAGTCTTGTGCAGTCTCAGTAGTACATCACTAATCTTGTATTCTAGCACTCTTGAAATGAATGCTAACATTGCTTTAGACTTCCCAATTGCCAACTGAACTAGAATGTTAACCATAAAAGAATTCTGAACTCGGACTCCTAAGTCCTTTTGCGTTTCAGATTCCAAAGCTTCTCTCCATTTAGAAAGTAGTTAACATCTCAATTCTTCTGACCAAAGTGCATAACCCCACACTTTCCCACATTGTATTCTATCTGCCACTTCTTTGCCCACTCTCCTAACCTGTCCAAGTTCTTCTGAAGCCTCCCCGCTTCCCCCACACCACCCATCCCTCCACCTATCCTAGTGTCATCTGCAAATGTAGCAGCAATGTCTCTCAGTTCCTTCACCCAGATTGTTAATGTATAACGTGAATAATTGTGGTCCCAACACAGACCCCTGTGGAACACCACTAGTCACTGGCTGCCATCCTGTAAAAGACCCCATTATTCCCAATCTCTGCCTTCTGCCAGTCAGCCAAGCCTCTATTCAGGCCAGGACCTTGCTTTTAATTCTATGGCTCTTACCTTATTGAGCAGCCTCCTGTTGCAGCACCTTGTCAAAGGCCCTCTGGAATTCCAAGCAGATCACATCCACTGGCTCTCCTTTATCTAACTTGCTCATTACCTCCTCAAATAATTCAAACTGATCTGTCAGGCATGACCCCTCCTTGACAAAGCTGTGTTGACCCCACCTTATTTTATCATGCCCTTCCAAGTACTCTGCAATCTCATTCTCAATAACCGACTCTAAAATCTTACTAACGACCAAGGTCAGGCTAACTGGCCTATAATTTCCTGTCTTTTGCCTCCTTCCCTTCTTAACAGGGGTGTGTTATTCACCATTTTCCAATCCTCCAGGATCCTGCCTGACTCCAGTGATTCCTGAAAGATCACTGCCAATGTCTCTACAATCTCCTCAGCTACCTCCTTCAGAACTCTGGGCTGCAGTCCATCTGGTCTGGGAGATTTATCCACCTTCAGATCTTTCAACTTCCCCAGCACCTTCTCCTTAGTGATGGCTGTTACACTCACCTCTATCCCTTGACTCTGGTTTGCTGCCAGTATCTTCTGCTGTGAAAACTAATGCAAAATATCTATTCAGTTCCTCTGCTGTTTCCATGTTTCCCATTTCTACATTCCTAGCTTCATTTTCCAGAAATTCAACGTCCATTTTTGCCCCTCTCTTACCTTTCATATATCTGACGAATTCTTGCAATCTTCTTTAATATTACTAGTTAGCTTACTCCTCACATTTCATCTTCTCCCCACTTATTGCCTTTTTAGTTATCCCCTCTGCTTATTTTTTAAGGTTTCCCAGTCCCCTGGCTTCCCACTGATCTTCACCATATTCGATGTTCTTTCCTTTTATGCTGTTCCTGCCTTCCCTGGTCAGCCACCTAGAATGATAAGATCCCTACAGTGTGGAAGCAGACCATTTGACCCATCAAGTCCACACTGCCCCTACAAACAGCATCCCATCCAACTCACCTCCTTACCCTATCCCTCTAATGCTGCATTTCCCCATGGCCAATCCACCTAGCCTACACATCCCTGGATACTATGACCACCCTAATTTGCACATCTTTGCACTGTGGGAGGGAAACAGAGCACCCGGAGGAAACCTGTGCAGACATGGGAAGAATGTGCAAACTCCACATAGACAGTCACCTGAGGCTGGAATCGAACCCAGGTCCCCGGTGCTGTGTGATATCAGTGCTAACCCACTGAGCCACTGTGCTGCCCAAAGGCAAGAGGGGAGAGATTGAGAAGGAGAGGCATTCATGGTTACCTCAGGTAATACAGGAATTTGTCTCACACTGCATCACATACCAACCAGCCAGCTGCCACAAAGTATGCTTTAAGAGGGATTTGTTCTGTCATGTTTCTTTTGAAAGCAATTGTTATAAACTTGGAACTGAACTGTCTGCCCTGAATCCAGCAACGTAGCTAACTTTGGTTTTTTTTTAAGTTGGCACAACAGGTGAGGCTGCACTTGGAGTATTGTGTTCAGTTTTGGTCACCATGCTATAAGCAGGATGTTATTAAACTGGAAAGAGTGCAGAAGAAATTTGCAAGGATGTTGCCAGGATTTAAGGGACTGAGTTATGGTGAGAGGTTAGACAAGCTAGAACTGTTTTCTTCAGAGTGTCAGAGACTGAGAGGTTACCTTATAGAGGTGTATAAGAACATGAGAGGCATGTCTTTTTCAGAGTTTTCTTTTGATGTTCTTTCCTTCTGGACTAGAGAATTGCATCTGAGACAATCTATTTTTCTGAATTTGCCTTTGCTAAACGTGTGTTTATGGAATGTTACTATATTGTTTAATTGTTAAGTAATCAATTATTCTGTTAAGTTTTCCAATACATTTAAATTATTCCAATGCTTCTTTCCTTTCTTTGAATATGTTGGAGGGGTTGAAATGCACAGTTTTTCACTGCCTCGCTATCATAGAGTTACCTGGTCAGAAACATCCCCACCATACCTGTCCTCAAACATAGTGGAATTGGAGCCAAAAATCATTACATTTTGATTTATAAATAATTATTAACCTCCATGGAGATAAGCATTAAACTCTGTACATGAAATTAATCAAATTTTATCAAACTCACTAAAAGGAGAAATGTAACATGTACAAATTTTATTCATTTTGTTTCTCACAGTTCAGAAAGGAATAGGCCTCAACAGTTGAGCACATACATGAATGGACATTAACATTCATAAAGAATATGCATTAACCTTCATCATTCTCTTCATCTTCAGATCCAAATAACTCATCCCACCTCCCTACCCTATCCCAATCTCCTGTATGAATGGATCATCAGACAGATCATCAACATCAGCTTCATCGACAATCACATTGTTATCAGCCAGATCACTCTGCAACTAAAATCACCTTCATGTCCCCACAACTACAATGGACTGGATATCCCACACTTCTTGAATAATTCGATGGCAATCTCTATTCTAATTTCATCCTCGGTCTCACACAGCCACTCACACAGAATTGGTAAAAGGAGAGCCTGATGCAGCCTCCCTTCGATAGATGTGTTTTCTCTCTCCATCATTCTGCTATTTCACCTTTCTCCTATCATTATTTGCTACTATCATGGGATCGCCAACAGCAGGTAACCGTGAAGATGGGCAGCAATTGGATCAGTTGTACAGTCGTTGGAAAGAAAGGGTCTTGAGGGAGTGCCAGTTCAGGGGAGATTCTTTGGATTGATTTCAAATGTGAGGGCAGAATTTATACAATTGAGGGTTGGGTCTTGGGTAGTGTTGGAGAATAGAGAGATCTAGGGGTCCAGGTTCAAAATTCTCTGAAGTTTGCTTTACAGGTAGACAGGGTGTTTAAGAAGGTATTAGGCATGCTTGCCTTCACTACTCAGACCTTAAGTGTCGGAGTTGGGACGTCATATTAAGGTTGTATAGAACATTGGTGAGGCCACTTTTGGTCCATAACTCTATAAGGGTTATGTCTTATGAAGAGAGATCGAAGAGTTTAGGCCCAATACTGTCTCTAGTTTAGAAGAATAACAAGAGTTACATAATTGAGTTACATAAAGGGGATTGAGAAAGTAGTCACACAAAGACTGTCTTCATGTGAGACAGTCTCGAATGAGAGGTCACAGTTGTAGGATAAGGGGTAGAAGATTTAAAGCAGAGAGGCAGAAAAATTGCTTCTCTCAAAGAATAATGAATCTGTGGAATTCATTATGCCAGACTATGATGGATTCTGGGACATTGAATAAATTTAAGGAGAAGAAGGGTGGAGTTTTAATTCGCAACAGCTTGAAGGGTTATGGAGACAGGGCAGGAAAGTGGAGTTGAGACCGAGATGAGGACTTATTCGGGGGCTGAATGGACTACTCCTGCTTTTATTTCTTGTGAGCAGATGGGAAGGGAGAATAGACAGGCACAGGAAATCCTCAGTCCAACATAGGCCACAGAATCACTCCATGTACATAAGTGCCAGTGGTTTCTCCTTTATCCTTACTTTCTCTTTCTGTTTGTGATGACTTGCTGTCAGTAAAATACAGAATCCCTGCTTCATGATCTTTGGGCTGTCTGTGTGTTCCAATCCCACACTATGCTATCCTCAGAGGATTTGTTTCGAGATATTCAGTGGTTAGATGAGGCTGGTTGGCCAATGGGAATCTCTGTGATGTCACCATTTGACACCAGTAGAAACCCAATTGACAAGGTGCAATCAAACATGTCCCAGAAGACTTTATTCTTTATGTAATCGTCCTGGTTGGAAGCTCTAAACTTCCCTCAGACATGCCTTAAAGCCACCTTTATCGTGAATGTGGATGACCAATCCATTTGGAAATGTCTGTTTTGGGATGGATATGCACAACAGCACAACTCTCATTTAACCTCTTCTTGTGGCCGGTTATTTTTAGTAATGCCTTTCTCTCTCCAACTTTACTCATTGTTAGACAGTATGTCAAAATTCAAAGGCACCTCCTCTGCATTCCCAACACAGGTCAATCCATTTCCAGTCTTTTGTCAATGTTTGATGATAACTTACTCAAATGTGATGAACCTGGGGCTTGAATCCTGCTGGGACTTTCTGTGAAATCCTGGAATTCTGTCGCAGTGCAAAACAGTTTCCCTTCCCAAACCAGAGCTGGCTTGGAAATCTGTGATACTTAATTTACTTGCTCCCTTCAGAGCAATGGTTCTGAGACATCTTTGAGAAACTGAGCATCCACTCTGGAGATTTTGATTGATGGATTTTGTAACTTCATTTCCCAGTTTGGGAGGGTATGCTAAGCAGTCCGGTGGTGTACATTTTTCTGAGAGATATGACTGGTCTAGGCTAAGGTTAAGTGGCTTTGTGGAGAGTTTCCTTCAATCTTGAATATTCTTCTCTGGTATTTTGAATTCTCTCCCTGATGGATAATTGTTTGCTCACTCGGAAATCTGAACAATTTTAGGTTTGTACTGGGGCTGTATCCACCATTGTTGCCTGGTACTGAGTTGTCATGTTAAAGATTGACAGGAACACCAGGAGGTAAAAACAATGACTGCAGATGCTGGAAACCAGATTCTGGATTAGTGGTGCTGGAAGAGCACAGCAGTTCAGGCAGCATCCAAGGAGCATTGAAATCGACGTTTCGGGCAAAAGGCCATCATCAGGAATAAAGGCAGTGAGCCTGGAGCGTGGAGAGATAAGCTAGAGGAGGGTGGGGGTGGGGAGAAAGTAGCATAGAGTA
>NC_057718.1:103889972-103893050 GCF_004010195.1 Chiloscyllium plagiosum | reverse complement strand
GGCGGTGAAGGAGGCCCAGGACTTCCATGTCCTCGGCAGAGTGGGAGGGGGCGTTGAAATGTTGGGCCACGGGGCGGTGTGGTTGATTGGTGCGGGTATCCCGGAGATGTTCCCTAAAGCGCTCTGCTTGGCGGCGTCCAGTCTCCCCAATGTAGAGGACACCATATCGGGAGCAACGGATACAATAAATGATATTAGTGGATGTGCAGGTAAAACTTTGATGGATGTGGAAGGCTCCTTTAGGGCCTTGGATAGAGGTGAGGGAGGAGGTGTGGGCACAGGTTTTACAGTTCCTGCGGTGGCAGGGGAAAGTGCCAGGAGCCCCTGTGAAACACAGAAAAGGGGAGCAGGAGTAAGCCATTCAATCCTTCGAGTCCGCTCCACCATTCGATATGATCATGGCTGACTATCCCACTCAGTCCCCTGTTCCTATTTTTTCCGCATATCATTTGATCCCTTTAGCCACAAGACATACATCCAACTCTTTCTTAAGAACATTTAATGTTTTGCCCTCATCCACTTTCTACTGCAGAGAATTCCACAGTTCCCCACTCTCTGGGTGAAGAGATTTCTCTCTACCCCAGTTCTAAATGGCCTGCCCAGTATCCTTAGACTGTGATCCCTGGTTCTGGACTCCCCTTGGTCATTGGGAACATCCTTCCTATGTTTACCCTGTCCAGTCCTGTTGGAATGGGATAGGTTTTGATAAGATCACCCTTCATTCTTTTAAATTCAAACTAATATAATCTTAACCAAACCAATCTTGTTTCATGCCTCTGTCTTGGCATTCTCGCAATCAGTTTGGTACACAAATTTGTTGCACTTCCTTCACAGCCAGAGCATCCTTCCTCAGGTCAGGAGACCAAAACTGCACACCATAATGTCCACATTGATGGTAGCACAGTCAACCATGTTGACATAACAGACACCTTCAATGCTGTGCCACTCAGAACCATAGAATCCCTATAGTGTGGTAACAGGCCATTTGGCCCATTGAGTTACACTGACCCTCTGAAGAGCATCCCACTCAGACCCATCACCTGCAGCTCCTGATTCAGGGACTCTGCCGAATATGCAATGACGTCTTTCTCTGACTCATTCACAGGAGCTCCGGCCTTTCCTTCAACTCAGCAGCAATTTCCTGTGGTCGACGGGACATCTTATTCATCACCATCGAGTGCCTTGGTCTCTCTCTCTCTCTCTCTCACACTGTCTGCTCTAACAGCACGAGGGGATTGTATGTTATCACCTGCAGAGGTGCACCTAGGTCAGATTATCAAACTGCACAGCAGTTATGCCCAGTGATCATCCAATATTTATCCTACAATCAACATTACTAAATAAATTGTTATTATATCATTGCTGCTTGTGGGAGCTAGCTGTTTGCAAATTAGTTGTGATGTTTCTGCTATGTAACAGTTGCTATGCTTAGAAAGTAGACCTCTGTCTGGAAACTCCTTTGTGCCATCCTGTGGTTGTGAAAGGGTGCTATATAAATGCAAGTCTGCAACAGATGGATTTTAATGGAAGCAAGTGTGAGGTTATCCATTTTAGACTGAAAAAAGAATAGATCAGAGAATTTTCTAGATGGTGTGCAGTTAAATACAGTGGATGCCCAAAGAGACTGGGGGTTCAGGTGAATAGAGCTTTAAAATGTCATGAACAGGTGCAGGAAATGATCAAGAATGTTAATGGGCTTGATACCTAGAGGGCTGGAGGATAAGGGTGCAGAGGTTATGCTGCAGTTATACAAACCCTGGTTAGGCCCCATTTGGAGAATGGTGAGCACATGTGGGCGCCACACCTTACGAAGGAGATCACGACCTTGGAGGGAGTACAGTGAAGGTTTACACAAATGAGACCTGGAATCCAGGGTTAGGTTATGAGAGGAGACATGACAAATGAGACCTGTTTTCTCCTGCAGCAGGCTTCCCTCTGGCGCGGTTTGGAGCCAATGCCCAGTTCAGGTTGGAAGCTAAGTGCCAACCTGCTGTACCGAGCAGGTTTTTAATGACACTGGACAATTCATTTCTGTAGCACATCTTGTAACAAACAAAGCCGTGCCTTGGGACTTTTGTATCTAAGTTGGCACTGTAATCGGTGAAGTATAAATCTAACAATAATGGATATTCTATTCTATTCTATTCTATCTGGTCAGTCATGATCTCATTGAATGGAGGGACAGGCTCAAGGGGCTGAATGGCCTCCTCCTGTTCCTATGTTCCTAAGTCTTTCTCTTCTGGGCCTCCCATTGTCCCATAATCCTTTATAAAGAAATAATATTTCTAGCTGCTTGACTTCTGCCATTATAATCAATAATGAACTATAGTTCAGCTCCATGAAAAATGATGATGATCTTAGAAAATGCAGGTTTTACTGGGAAAGCCTTTATTGAAGGGAGCAATGTGATTGTAAAAAGTAACCAAATTGTTGTGCGTAATAACTAAGATTTGCTTGCAGTGTGCAGGTTTCAGTTTACAGTGGGAAATAGGAATCTCGTGCTATGCAATTGTAATCAGCAAAATAAATCAATTAAGCAGCCTGACATTGAGTGAGCTAATTTGACCACGGTACAGTTCAGCATAAATTCCTTTACTTTGTCTGTTTGTTCATAAGTATTCTTGAAAATCTCTAATACAATACAAGAAGGTTATGGCTTGAAATGCAAACGTTCAATCTGAGCAGGATATCTCCACATAACCTACAGGAGCAGAAATACAGTCACCACAATGTGAACCTAATACTTTATAAAGGACCAGTGTACTCCTGAGCAGAAAGCTATGGTTTTTTAATCGGTCATTTTGTGATACTGTGTGATCAAGATCTTTTTTGATCATGTTTGGAGATTTTGATACAGCACGGAAGTTTCCAATGATGGGAAAAGATTGAACAAGTTGAAGTTTAGGAGCTGGTGGATGGGAGAAGGATTCACATTTTTGGATCATTGGAATCTCTTTTGGGGTGGAAGTGACCTGTACAAGAAGGACGGATTGCATCTAAATTGGAAGGGGACTAATATACTGGCTGGGAAATTTGCTAGAACTGCTTGGGAGGATTTAAACTAGTAAGGGGGGGGGG
>NC_057718.1:103888005-103889951 GCF_004010195.1 Chiloscyllium plagiosum | reverse complement strand
GGACTGGGATCTCATAGCAATTACAGAAATGTGGCTCGGGGATGGGCAGGACTGGCAGCTTAATGTTCCAGGGTACAAATGCTACAGGAAGGATAGAAAGGGAGGCAAGAGAGGAGGGGGAGTGGCATTTTTGATAAGGGATAGCATTACAGCTGTGCTGAGGGAGGATATTCCTGTAAATACATCCAGGGAAGTTATTTGGGTGGAACTGGGAAATAAGAAAGGGATGATCACCTTATTGGGATTGTATTATAGACCCCCTAATAGTCAGAGGGAAATTGAGAGACAAACTTGTAAGGAGATCTCAGCTATCTGTAAGAATATTAGGGTAGTTATGGTAGGGGATTTTAACTTTTCAAACATCGACTGGGACTGCCATAGTGTTAAAGGGTTAGATGGAGAGGAATTTCTTAAGTGTGTACAATTTTCTGATTCAGTATGTGGATGTACTTACTAGAGAAGGTGCAAAACCTGACCGACTCTTCGGAAATAAGGCAGGGCAGGTGACTGAGGTGTCAGTACGGGAGCACTTTGGGGCCAGCAACCATAATTCTATTAGATTAAAATAGTGATGGAAAAGGATAGACCAGATCTAAAAGTTGAAGTTCTAAATTGGAGAAAAGCCAATTTTGACAGTATTAGGCAAGAACTTTCGAAAGCTGATTGGAGGCAGATGTTCGCAGGTAAAGGGACAGCTGGAAAATGGGAAGCCTTCAGAAATGAGATACCAAGAATCCAGAGAAAGTATATCCCCTGTCAGGGTGAAAGAGAAGGCTGGTAGGTATAGGGAATGCTGGATGACTAAAGAAAAAGTTTGGTTAAGAAAAAGAAGGAAGCAGATGTCAGGTATAGACAGGATAGATCGAGTGAAGAGTATAAAGGAAGTAGGAGTATACTTAAGATGGAAATCAGGAGGGCAAAACAGGGACATGGGATAGCGTTGGCAAATGCAATTAAGGAGAATCCAAAGGGTTTTTACAAATATATTAAGGACAAAAGGGTAACTAGGGAGAGAATAGGGCCCCTCAAAGATCAGCAAGGCGGCCTTTGTGTGGAGCCACAGAAAATGGGGGAGATACTAAATGAATATTTTGCATCAGTATTTACTGTGGAAAAGGATATGGAAGATATAGACTGTAGGGAAATAGATGGTGACATCTTGCAAAATGTCCAGATTACAGAGGAGGAAGTGCTGGATGTCTTGGAAAGGTTAAAAGTGGATAAATCCCCAGGACCTGATCAGGTGTACCCGAGAACTCTGTGGGAAGCTAGAGAAATAATTGCTGGGCCTCTTGCTGAGATATTTATATCATTGATAGTTACAGGTAAGGTGCCGAAAGACTGGAGGTTGGCAAACGTGGTGCCACTGTTTAAGAAGGGCGGTAAAGACAAGCCAGGGAACTATAGACCGGTGAGCCTGACCTCGGTGGTGGGCAAGTTGTTGGAAGGAATCCTGAGGGACAGGATGTACACGTATTTGGAAAGGCAAGGACTGATTCGGGATAGTCAACATGGCTTTGTGCTTGGGAAATCATGTCTCACAAACTTGATTGAGTTTTTTGAAGAAGTAACAAAGAGGATTGATGAGGGCAGAGCAGTAGATGTGATCTATATGGACTTCAGTAAGGCATTCAAAGGTTCCCCATGGGAGACTGATTAGCAAGGTTAGATCTCATGGAATACAGGGAGAACTAGGCATTTGGATACAGAACTGGCTCAAAGGTAGAAGACAGAAGGTGGTGGTGGAGGGTTATTTTTCAGACTTGGAAGCCTGTGACCAGTGGAGTGCCACAAGGATCGGTGCTGGGCCCTCTACTTTTTGTCATTTCCATAAATGATTTGGATGCGAGCATAAGAGGTACAGTTAGTAAGTTTGCAGAAGACACCAAAATTGGAGGTGTAGTACAGTGAACAGGGTTACCTCAGATTACAACAGGATCTTGACC
>NC_057718.1:103885093-103887758 GCF_004010195.1 Chiloscyllium plagiosum | reverse complement strand
AGAAAAGATTTACAAGGATGTTGCCAGGGTTGGAGGATCTGAGCTGTAGGGAGAGGCTGAACAGGCTGGGGCTGTTTTCTCTGAAGCGTCGGAGGCTGAGGGGTGACCTTATAGAGGTTTACAAAATTATGAGGGGCCTGGATAGGATAAATAGACAAAGTCAGGGAGTCCAGAACTAGAGGGCATAGGTTTAGGGTGAGAGAGGAAAGATATAAAAGAGAACTAAGGGGCAACTTTTTCATGCAGAGGGTGGTACGTGTATGGAATGAGCTGCCAGAGGATGTGGTGGAGGCTGGTACAATTGCCATCAGGCATTTAGATGGGTATATAAATAGGAAGGGTTTGTAGGGATATGGGCCGGGTGCTAGCAGCTGGGACTAGATTGGGTTGTGATATCTGGTCAGCATGGACGGGTTGGACCGAAGGGTCTGTTTCCATGCTGTACATCTCTATGACTCTATGACTCTAAATAAGAAAAGACTTTGAGATTACCAGCCTAGAAGTTGTTAAAATTCTGAATTGGCTGAACATAGTTGATGTGGAGAGAATGTTTCCACATATGGGAGAATATTAAATGAGGGGTACAAAATTATTAATAAGTGTCATAACCCTGAGGGGAAGTGTGTGCTGAAAATCATCCCCCATTATTCCATACGCCTCACAAATGTATAAATGAGCAATTGTATCACTGAGATGATTCCTGTCCCAAATGTGACCATTACCTAAAATAATAACAATTCACACCATGTTTCTTCAATAATCAGAAAAGAAGAATTTATTGAAAGCAGCAAGTGGAAAGATTGACTATACATTATTAATATGGAAATTTATCTTATATTTCCTTTAAACCCAAACCTACACACTCATTCATTCAGAAATAAAATAACAAAACAGATATAACATGGATAGAAAAAAAATCAAAAAGAAACAAATTCAGTGGATCAAAACATCCAAACTGCAGGATGAAATAAGATGATTTTCTCACTGACTCAATGTTCTTTGATGATGATATCATGCAGTTGACTGCAGGGGAGCCTCAATCTTTAGCCGGTCAGTTGGACCTAGGTCTTTGCTTCGGTGAGAAATTAATCTTTTCAACATCTTTCAGTATTTTTCTTGTAACTGAGAAGGAGCGAGGGAGAACGAAACCTGTCCTGGCTTATGAACTCTCAGGAGGTTTGTGTACATATGCCCTTCTCTCAGTTCTATGACAGTCTGTGGCATAGCTATCTAAAGGTTGTTGCTAGGCAGATTTTCAACCCAAAGGTCTATTTCACAAAAATATCAAATGCAATTACCCTAAATGTTACTTGATGTGTGTAACAAATAAGTGAATACCATACACTTTTTCCACTTTTAAGCTTTTAATTATTAAACAATTTCCTTCTCAAAAGCACAGTGTTGTCCATATTTGCATTTTTCCCAGCTTGTGTTTCCAAATAGACTATTTGCAATCTGCATGTATGTCTAATAGAGAAACATGGAGACATTTCTTTACTCAGACAATGCTTAGAATGTGAAAGTTGCTACTACAGGAAGTCATTCAGACACATAGTTTTGTTACTTTCAAAAGGGCATTAGATGGGTACGTGAGAGAAAAGGGGAAAGAATGATAGGCTGGAAAACTGAGACGATGGAGCTGGAATGGAATGAGATTCGAGTGGAGTATAAACACTAGCACAGACTAGTTTGATTGGGAAATGATATCCCTGGCTAGGCCAGCCTTCATTGCCTGTCCCTAGTTCCCCTCGAGAAGATGGGGATGAGCTGCCTTCTTGAACCGTTGTGGACCATGTGGGTAGACCCATACTGTTGTTACGGAGGGAGTTCCAGCATTTTGACCCAGTGACACTGAAAGAATGACAATATATTTCTAAATCAGGATGGTGAGTGGTTTAGAGGGGAATGTTCATCAGGTAGTGTTCCCATGGACCTGCTGCCCTTGTCCTTCTAGATGGATGTGGTTATGGGTCTGGAAGGTGCTGTCTGGTGAATTTCTACAGAGCATCTTGTCGATAGTACACACAGCTGTGACTGAGCTTCAGGAGTGGAGGGAGTAAACGTTTGTGGGTGTGGTGCCAATCAAGTGGCAAGCTTTGATTGTATTTGTATTATTGAGTTAAACATTGCCTTTTGATTTATTTGTGGTCATTTGTGAGATTTTACATCATACTGACATGGTTGTTGTTTTGAATGTGGATGGGTTAAAGGTATCAATTTTTCTTGGTACAGTATTCTGAGGGGAAAAAGGTCTCCTTTCAAAATTTGCCTGTAAATTATGATTTCTCCTTTGTGTTCAAAGTTGTTCATAATGCAAACAATGCCTTCTTAATAAATAATATAGGCCGGTGCAACACTGCAGAACAAATCTGCAGTGTCAGTGCCAGTAATTGTATTTGCTTTATTAAATGTATTTATTTTCAAACATGAAAGGACCAGCCTTACTCTTTACATTCACTGTGATCAGTTAAGCAGAAAGTATTCAGCACTTTAGAATGTGATAGTTGCATTCATTACATGAATTGCTGTTGAAAAACTTGAAAGGAAAAGTTTTGAGGAGAAAAAAGTCATACACACACACACACACAAAACACACACACACAAAACACACACACACAAAACACACACTCACTCTCTCACACACAGACACTCATGCACACACGTT
>NC_057718.1:103881953-103884361 GCF_004010195.1 Chiloscyllium plagiosum | reverse complement strand
TCTCTCTGTCACACACACATACACTCTCACACACACACTCACTCACGCACACAAACTCTCTCACACACACACACACTCTTACACACCCACTTACACACACTCTCACACATACACTCATATCGCTTTTCTCATATCTCAAATGAAACATGTCAAATGGATTATTGGTCCAAGTGTCACTGGTCCATAACCAGGCTGGGCTACCCAGGTTTTCTGTTTAACTGACTGCACATGCCTGGCCTTTCTAACTCGTTTGAAGCTGCACTAATGATTGCTAAACATTTATTGCAGTTTAATGAAAGTCAGTAGGACGACTGTGGGCGGACATCTGAACTGTGCTGCTGTGGACCTCGAGTAGTGAGAATGACAATGGAATCTGTTTCCATCTCAGGACGTCAGCCGTACCATTCTTAACGCACTTAAGAGTTTCCTCATTCTTTATTGTGGGCTGTTAGTGTCACTGGCAAGGACAACATTTATTGTCCATCCCTAACTGCCCTTGAACTGAGAGGCTTGTCATTTCCGAGGGTGGTTAAGAGCCATCCACACTGGTGTGTATCTGGGCTAGCATGGCAGATGTAAGACCAGAAGCCAATGGTCAAATGTTCCAAATGGGCAGCTTTTTTTCCTACAACCCGTTAGTTTCAGATAGCACCAATTTTTCAATAGTTTCCAACTGCATTACGCTCATTATACACTAACGAGGCAGGGGTAAGTGAAACTGCCACAATAGTTAAGTGAATTGTCAAATATTTTCACTGTTGAATTGAGACAGCAAACAGGTCAAGGACATTTACCTCATTTTCTTTATGATAGTGTGACAGGAGCCATTGATTCTCTCAAAGAGTTTCGTATCCTGAAAAGCTTTTACACACTGCTGCCCTTTCACTGGTTGATTGCTTGTATTCACAAGTCAAAATGTGTCAGTGATCTATGAAATTGCAGTCCTCAGCTGTATGACACACCAACTCCCTAACACACAAAGCGCACACCAAAGAGAGGGTATGTCGTAATAAGCATCATCTAGAAACATTTTCCCTTTTAGTGAAAGATTTTAGCAGTGAGTGCTTATCCCCATCCTTTTCCTGATTTTTATCAAACCTGTACAGGACATTGTTAATGCCACTTTTGGAATATTGCGTTCAGTTCTGGTCTCCCTGTTATAAGAAAGATGTTATGAAACTTGAAAGGGTTGAGAAAAGATTTACAAGGATGTTGCCAGGGTGGAGAGTTTGAGCTATAGGGAGAGGCTGAACAGGCTGGGGCTGTTTTCCCTGGAGTATTGACCTTATAGAGGTTTATAACATCATGAGGGACATGGATAGGATAAATAGACAAGGTCTTTTCCCTGGGTGGGGAAGTCTAGAACTAGAGGGAAGAGATTTAGGGTGAGAGAGGAAAGATTTAAAAGAGACCTAATGGGTAACTTTTTCATGCAGATGGTGGTGCGTGTATGGAATGAGCTGCCAGAGGAAGTGGTGGAGGCTGATATAATTACAACATTTAAAAGGCTTCTGGATGGGTATTACGAATAGGAAGGGTTTGGAAGGATATGGGCCAAGTGCTGGCAAATGGGACTAGATTCATTTACAAAATCTGATCAGTGTGGACAAGTTGGACCATAGGATCTGTTTTCATGCTGTATATCTACAGTCAGGTCTATCAAATCATTGCAGAATAAAGCTGCCATCACTCCTTAAGGACATGTGCCTGAAGCTCAGTCATTACCAATAGCCAGAATGTGGCATGAATATGTTCTGCACTGGTCTCACAATGTACCAGGCAGCCAGATTGAGCCAAATTATACATGCCTTTGGTTCTTGAGAGTACCAGGTTCAGAGTCATCTTGCCACTTTTCACGCAGGACCTTGAGAGCTGGATTGAACTCAGAGCAAGTGAAGGAACAGCAGTGTGTTGACTCACTGCTTTTGCCAGTCTCATAAACTTTCCAAATAGGCCTTGGGCCTTGATTAAACAGGCAGCAAATCAAAAGTTTTCAACTTGGCTAATTTGACCTGTGCACATCAAAACTGCATGACCGTTCACAAATTTGTGGGCTTCCCAGCAAATGAGTCAGAATTTGTCAGGAACGAAATGTACCTGGAAGCAATGGAGGAAACTCTCTTACTCCCAGCTCCTACTTGCTACATAGAACATAGAACATAGAAGAATACAGCACAGTACAGGCCCTTTGGCCCTCGATGTTGCGCCGATCCAAGCCCACCTAACCTACACTAGCCCACTATCCTCCATAAGCCTATCCAATGCCCGCTTAAATGCCCATAAAGAGGGACAGTCCACCACTGCTACTGGCAGGGCATTCCACGAACTCACGACTCGCTGAGTAAAGAACCTACCCCTAACATCTGTCCTATACCTACCACCCCTTAATTTAAAGCTATGCCCCCTCG
>NC_057718.1:103861842-103879123 GCF_004010195.1 Chiloscyllium plagiosum | reverse complement strand
CCAGGTACCAACACACGCTGCAAATTCACCTACCTTATTTCGTATACTTCTTGCATTGAAGTATACACACTTCAAGCCACTTTCCTGTTTACAGGCACGCTCCTTTGAGATTGATGCCATGTTCCTAACTTCCCTACACTCCAGGTCCTGCGCCCTAAAGCTACAGTCTGGGTTCCCATGCCCCAGCAGAGTTAGTTTAAACCCCCCCCAAGAGCACTAGCAAACCTCCCATCAAGGATACTGGTGCCCCTCAGGTTCAGGTTGGAACAATATCCTTTCATTTCCTTTTATTCATTCAGAGGATGTGGATGTCACTGCCTGGGTCCAGCATTTATTACCCATCACTAGTTGTCCCTTGGGAAGGTGGGGGTGAGATGCCTTCTTGAACCGCTGCAGTCCATGTGCTGTAGGAAGACTCACAATGCCCTTAGGGAGGGAATTCCAGGATATTGACCCAGTGGCAGTGAAGGAATGGTGATATATTTCCAAGTCAGGATGGGGAGTGGCTTGGAGGGCAACTTGCTGGGGGTGGCATTCCCATGTATCTGCTGCCCTTGTCCTTCAAGATGGAAGTGGCTGTGGGTTTGGAAGGTGCTGTCTGAAGAGGCTTTATGAGTTGCTGCAATCCATCTGGAAGATGGTTAACAGTGCTGCCCCTGAAGGCCAGAACTTTAACTTAGTGCTAGCCAACACAGAGGATCAGAGTTTTCCCTGAATGTACTGATGAATATTTATCTACCATAGCATCCCTAAAGCTAATAACCTTAACATTATGGGAGCCTGTGGGAGCTTGTAGTACAGAAAGTAGCTATCATGTTTACTATAGCAGTGAATAGACAAAAGAAAATTGGCTCTGAAGTATTTGGAGACATCCAGGTTCTGTAAGAATAAAGGTTCTCCTATTCCTATAGCATAAATGGGAACAGGCTTCTTAATATTTGACATTGCACTGTATTCAATAGATTGCTTGTATTTCTAAAGGTGCTCCCACCTTTTGTTTAAAGTTCCAAGTTGTTTCCGACCTCACTGAAAGTAGTCACAGTAAGTCAGTGAAGATCTGGGACTAAGCTGGGAATTTCCACACAGCATATAACTAAGGCAACTACTCTGAAACCTGAAGCTGGCAACAAAGACTTGACAAATTTTAAGTATGTCAGGAGCAGGAAAATCGATGTTTTGGGCAAAAGCCCTTCTTTCCTGATGAAGAGCTTTTGTCCGAAACATCGACTTTCCTGCTCCCTGGATGCTGCCTGACCTGCTGTGCTTTTCCAGCACCACTGGAGATCTGGACTCTGATCTCCAGCATCTGCAGTACCCACTTATGCCAAATTTTAAGTATGGGTTTTTTCCATCCATCCATCTATTCTGCCAGTGTAGTTACTTTTCTTGATAAATTTGGAAATGTTTTGGTTTAGCTTTGCTCCCTCATTTTCTCTCAGAAATGTTTCTTTGAATTAGAGTTACTTTTCCCATCTCACATCAGTACACTGGACTAGCCCCACACTGATGGCAAGAGCAAACTTCAAAGTATGCAAGATAATTATGATTTAACATATCTAGTTTTCTTAACTGGAACTTTGGGCCACAAGAGGAGCATGGATAGGGTAAATAGGCAAAGTCTTTTCCCTGGGGTGGGGGAGTCCAGAACTAGAGGGCATAGGTTTAGGGTGAGAGGGGAAAGATATAAAAGAGACCTAAGGGGCAACTTTTTCACACAGAGGGTGGTACGTGTATGGAATGAGCTGCCAGAGGATGTGGTGGAGGCTGGTACAATTGTAACATTTAAGAGGCATTTGGATGGGTATATGAATAGGAAGGGTTTGGAGGGATATGGGCCGGGTGCTGGCAGGTGGGACTAGATTGGGTTGGGAAATCTGGTCGGCATGGATGGGTTGGACCGAAGGGCCTGTTTCCGAGCTGTATATCTCTATGATTCTCTGACTATGACATTGTACTGGAAATCATTCCTGTGACAGAGTGCAAGATTATGGACAAGAGCTCAACTTCAAGCTCATGTTTCATTACTTTTTAATCTACGTTGTATGCTTTGAGCTAATGTAGTTTTCAAAAAGTGACTAGGATTTGCTTTTCTCTCATGTAACTTTTATAGCAAAACGTTAACCAGTATGTAATCCTCAGCAGTGGGATTTAGATTTCACGAAGTAAGACTGACAACGCTCCAAGACCTATCTGATAGACTCCAGGATGCCCATACAGTTGCAAAATGTCTCAGAAATGTTTATTTTATTTTATTTAGGCGAGTGAAAAGCAAGGATAACACTTTCTATTGTTAATGCATTGCAGTCCAGGAGATTACAATGCAGATTTAACAAGTGCCTGACTGCAGACAATAGATTCTGTGGGGGAGTAATGTTTTACATTGTGAGGAACAGTCAACATCAGGCCACAACTTTCAATTCTCCACCAAATGAAGTGACTAATGGGTACTGGGACATTAGGATGTAACATCATGGTAAATGCACACATGAGTCTCAGTAAAACACAGCTTTTCCCTTGAAAATCTTTCAGACAGAGATCAAAACATGCCTTCAAGCATTGAGAACACTGATCCCATGTGCACATTGGGATCTGAACTGACCAGAATGAGGTAATGATAAGGAAATCTATTTGCTCAAAATCAGAGAATATTTACTGTTCACCTCCGAGGTTCAATTGTCAGAAATACTGTGCCATAATTTGTGTACGAGGACAGCACCGGAGTATTATTATAGACTCATTCAGGGAATATTGGTTTCTCTGGCTGCCCGTCCCTAGTTGCCCTAGAGTAGGTGGGGGTGAGCTGCCTTCTTGAACTGCTGCAGCCCATGTGCTGGAGGTAAATGCATGATGCATGAGGTAAAGATCAGCCATGGTCATACTGAATGGCACAGCAGCCACAATGGGCTGAATGGCCTACTCCTGCTTCTATTTTTGATAGTCAATAGAACAAAATGTACCAAGGCACATCACCGAAATACTCCAGATCAAATATGACACCAAGCCACAGAAAGAGATATTAAGTCAGATAGAGTCAAAGAGTTATAGAGATGTACAGCAGGGAAACAGACCTTTTGGTCCAACTCATCCATACCGACCAGATATCCTAAATAAACCTAGTCCCATTTGTCAGCACTTTGTCCATGACACTCTAAACCCTTCCTATTCATACACCCATCCAGATGCCCTTTAAATGCTGTAATTGTACCAGCCTCCACCACTTCCTCTGGTAGGTCATTCCATACACACACCAGTCTCTGAGTGAAAAAGGTGCTCCTTGGATCTCTTTGATATCTATCCCCTCTCACTCTAAGCCTATGCCCTTTAGTTTTGGACTCCCGCAAACCCAGATAAATACCTGGTCTATTTACCCTATCCATGCCCGTCATGATTTTATAAACATCTATAAGGTCAGCCCTCAGCCTCCGATGCTCCAGGGAAAACAGCCCCAGCCTATTTAGCCTCTCCCTACAACTCAAATCCTACAATCCTGGCAACAACCTTGTAACTCTTTTCTGAACCCTTTCAAGTTTCACAACATTTTTCCAACTGGAGGGAGACCAGAATTACATGTAATATTCCAACAGTGGCCTAACCACTGTCCTGCATAGCCGCAACATGACTTCCCAACTCCTGTACTCAATGTTCTTACCAATAAAGGAAAGTATACCAAACGCCTTCTCCACTAACCTATCAACCTGCAACTCTACTTTCAAGGAGCTATGAACCTGCACTCCAAGGTGTCTTCACTCATCAACACTCTCCAGGACCTTATCATTAAGTGTATAAGTCCTGCTAAGATTTGCTTTTTCAAAATGAAGCGCCTCACATTTATCTAATTAAACTCCATCTGCCACTCCTTGGTCTATTGGCCCATCTGATCAAGATCCCATTGTAATCTGAGGGAACTTTCTTCACTGTCCACTATATCTCCAATTTTGGTGTCATCTGCAAACTTACTAACTATACCTCCTTTGTTCATATTTAAATCATTTGCATAAATGATGAAAAGCTGTGGACCCAGCACCGATCCTTGTGCACTCCACTGGTCACAGGTCTCCAGTCTGAAAAACAACCCTCCACCACCACCCTCTGTCTTCTAGTTTTGAGCCAGTTCTGTATCCAAATGGCTATTCTCCCTGTATTCCATGAGATCTAACCTTGCTAATCAGTCTCCCATGGGGAACCTTGTCAAACGCCTTTCTGAAGTCCATTTAGAACACGTCCACCGCTCTGCCCTCATCAATCCTCTTTGTTACTTCTTCAAAGAACTCAATCAAGTTTGTGAGACATGATTTCCCACACACAAAGCCATGTTGACTATCCCTAATCAGATCTTGCCTTTCCAAATATACGTACATCCTGTCCCTCAAGATTCCCTCCAACAACTTGCCCACCACTGACATCAGGCTCACTGGTCTATAGTTCCCTGGCTTGTCCTTACCAATTTTCTTAATCAGTGGCACCACGTTAGCCAATCTCCAGTCTTCCAGCATGTCACCTGTGACTATCGATGATATAAATATCTCAGCAAGAGGCCCAGCAATCATTTCCCTACTTTCCCACAAAGTTCTAGATACACCTCATCAGGTCCTGGGGATTTATCCACTTTTATGCGTTTCAAGATAACCAGCACCTCCTCCTCCTCTGTAATATGGATATTTTTCAAGATGTCACCATCTATTTCCCCACATTCTATATCTTCCATGTCTTTCTCCACAGTAAACACTGATGCAAAATACTCATTTAGTATCTTCCACATCTCCTGCAGCTCCACACAAAAGTCGCCTTGCTGATCTTTGAGGAGCCCTGTTCTCTCCCTAGTTACCCTTTTGTCCTTAATGTATTTATAAAATCCCTTTGGATTCTCCTTTGGCCTTCCCCCAGTTTAGAACTTCAACTTTTAGATCTGGTCTATCCTTTTCCATCACAATTTTAAAGCTAATAGAATTATGGTCACTGGCCCCAAAGTGCTTCCCCATTGACACCTCAGTCACCTTCTCAGTCTTATTCCCAAGAGTAGGTCAAGATTTGCAAGACCAAAAGATTGATTAAAAGGGTAGCTTTAAGAAGCAACTTAATTGGGCAAATCAAGAGATAGGATATTGAAGGAAGAGAAATTCACAGTGTAAGGTCTGGCAGTTGAAGACGCAGTTGCCAATGATGGTTTAAAATAATCATAAACTATTAACTCAGACATTCTGATGATGTTCTGGGGATACTAGTTCAAGTCTCACCACAGCAGATGGTGGAATTTGAAGTCAATTTTAAAAATCTGGAACTAAGAGTTTAATAGTGACTGTGAAACCATTATCAATTGTAGTAAAAACCCATCTGATTCACTAATGTCCTTTAGGGAAGGAATCTGCCATCTTTACCCGCTCTGACCTACATGTGACTCCAGACCCACAGCAATGTGGTTGACTCTGAACTGTCCTCTGGCTGATAAATGCTGGATGAGCCAGTGACACCCACATCCTATAAATGAATAAAAACAAAATATTAAAGAGACTAAAATTAAGGGAATAAAGATGTAATTGGAAGGTTGTGGTGTTGGAGGAGATCACAGAGATAGCGAGAGGGAGCAATTAGGGATGGGCACTAAATGCTGGCATTGCCAGAGATGCCCTCACCCCATGAATGAATTAAATAAAAAATACACAAGGATTGCATGAGGCAATGTAGGTGAGGGACAGTAGGAGTGATAGTTGAATGGGACTTGATGTGATTTAAAATATGGCCAGCATCAATGAGGGAGTTTATTGGGGGAGGACTGGAGGAAGCCAGCCAAGTGTACAATATGGTATCAGGGCTGGACAAATCAGCATATAAAATACATCAAAACTAGATAATCAGGCTAAAATACATCAAAATTCGAATAATCAGGCCCCTAATGAGGTGCCTTTGCTACATTCTGTCCAGCTTGCTCAGCAAATCAAAGACAATACAAGCCCCTAATTCAAATGCAAAAGATAAAACTGGATAAAAATACAAATACAGGGCATCAGTAATTTCACACTTCCCAAAGACGTAAATGATGTTTGTGTTTGCATAAATGAATAATACATCAAGACTGGTATGCCTTAATTAGACCATCTATAATGGGGCGCATATATTCTGCAGATTATTCAGATTTCATTCTCATTACTTCTTTGTCTCTCAGTACTTCTGCCTTTGGAATCCGATCAACACATTGCCCACTGTAAATGGTTAAAGGGATGCTCCTTTTAGATTCGATCCATCAGTCATTAGAACATAAAACTTACATACATGATATTGTCAGTCAGGCTTGCCAAGTGAAACATACGGGTGTGCTGGAAGCTACGCATATTTACACACAAGACCCTCTTCCATGTAGGCAAAAGAATTTGTCAATTTATTACATCATTTTAATTGAGAAAAGCGCCATCGAGACCACTAATCCCTTCTGCATTCCCAATGGCAACCCACTGACCAATCAGGATCTATCTGCCCTGTCTATGGTTTTCCAGCCCACTAAGATTGGCAGTTAATGGTTCCTGCTGCATCTCCACACCAATTATGGCCCAACCAATCAGCACCCACTTCTCATGCTGGATAAATTGGTGTTCCCCTTCTCCTAGTTTAGTTTTCTTGAGTTCCAGTCCTGATGAGGGCAAAGCAAGAAGCTTTAACTTTGTGTCTTTTTGTAGCAAAGTTAAATTACTGAGAAATTTTAATATAGAATGTTAGCAACTCAGTCGATCATCTCAGTGTTTAGGAGAGTCAATTGAAGCCTTTTTAACTGATACATATTCATCCAGCTGGATGCAGCAGGTATGGAACTTGGAAGGATAAATTAATTAGATTAAGATTATTTTAATAAATAAGCATGAGAGATGATAAATTATCAAATTTTGTTCAATGCAAGGAGGATTTGACATTGGGACAGTTAATTCAATTCATGAAATAGGCAGAAATCAGAACCCAAAATTGGTTATACGGTAGTGGAGATATATAGCATTGAAACTGACCCTTTGATCCAACTTGTCTATGCCGACCAGATATCCTATATAAGTCTAGTCCCATTTGCCAACACTTGGCCCATATCCCTCTAAATCCTTCCTATTCATATACCCATCCAGATGCCTTTTAAATGTTGTAATCATACCAGCTTCCTCCATTTCCTCTGGCAGCTCATTCCATATTTGCACCACCCTCTGTGTGAAAAAGTTGCCCCTTAGGTCTCTTTTAAATCTGCCCCCTTCACCCTAAACCTATGCATTTTAGTTTTGGACTCCCCCCACCCCAGGAAAAAGATCTTGACTATTCACCCTATCCATGCCCCTCATGATTTTATAAGCCTCTATAAGGTCACTCTTCAGCCTGTGACGCTCCAGGGAAAACAGCCCTGGCCTATTCAGCCTCTCCCTATAGCTCAAATCCTCCAAACATGGCAACGTCCTTGTAAATCTTTTTTGAACCCTTTCTAGTTTCTCAACATCCTTCCAATAGGAGGGAGACCAGAATTAACCGCAGTATTCCAAAAGTGGCTGAACCAATGGTCAGTTCTGTAAAGAAACAGCAGCTTCACTTCAGAAAATACTGTAAGTTGACAGCACTTTCATCATCTTGAAAAGAATGGAGAAGTCTCGCAGAAGGAAGAAAAGTCCGTAAAGATGAGAATCATACATTCACAAATTAAAGATGAGACGCAAAAGATGAAGGCGCCATTCCTACGTGAGGTCAAAGAGATTCAAGCTGAAAATGTGTTGCTGGAAAAGCGCAGCAGGTCAGGCAGCATCCGAGGAACAGGAGAATCGACGTTTCGGGCAAGCCTCTTACAAAGAGATTCAAAACAGACACTGTGTCATCAATGTGAAAGTACAAAGGTTTGACCTAGAATTTAAACTCACTGCAGTGGCAGGCAACTTGCCATGGTTTGTGACATTTGGACCAACTAACTTAAAATTCCAAGGTCCAGGAGACACAGACCTTCAGATGAGTGGGCAGCTCACCCAGAAGCTTCGTTACAGAGAGTAAAATATCAGACAATCGCTATATATGCAAAGAATCAGAATACTTCTTTGCTTGGCAGAAGCTGAGTTTTAATATTGATCTCTTGGAGAGCGTAGCTACAATATTCCAAAACAAATATGGGAGAAACAAGCAGCGAGAACTTCCAACGCTGTTTGAAGGTTTATTCAAATTGAAACACAAGAATCCCATCCCCTGCAAGGTGATGCTAAACCCACCTTCTTCCGCAGTCCCAGGAAAATCCTTCACCCTCTGACAGAAAAAGTAAAACTTCAGTGAGAGAGCATAATAACATCACAACACAGGAACAGGAGTGAGACATTCAGCCCCTCAGGTCTGTTTTACCATTCAGTGTGATCATGACTGATCTGAGACCTCACCTCACTCACCTCCCTTTAGCCCATGCCCCTTCATCCCTTTGATTAATAGAAGAGTAGAGAGAACTGACAGAATGGTCTCTGGGCTAGTAACAGTTCCCAAGATGAAAGGAGAATAAGATTAAGTGCAGATTTCTTATTTAAACAAAAAAACTTACAAAGAGAAACCCTTCTTATTTTGTCCTTGGATGACAACAAGCCAGCTCATCACAAATCCGAATGCCAACAGTGGGTCCTGGTAGATGTTCTTAAACCAAGAGCCAAGATTGCTGACTGCATTTACGACACAGTTTGGGAGTTGGGAGGTGTAATGCTTTGACCATCTACCATTTGGAATCTTCTCTGCACCACAGATTTCTCATAAAACAATGTCCAGGCCGTTGGATGTGAAACAGGATCCATTTGTCATGTGGGTGATAACATATTACACAAGGCTCCATAAGGCTCTGGTCAGACCACATTTGGAATATTGTGTGTGGTTTTGGGCCCCATTTCTCAGGAAAGATGTATTGGCCTTGGAACATGTTCACAGGAGGTTCACAAGAATGGTCCCAGGAATGAAAAGGAATGTACAAGGAACGTTTGAGGACTCTGGTTCTATACTCAATGGAGTTTGGGAGAATGAGGGGGGGATCTAATTGAAACATACAGAATACTGAATGACCTGGACAGAGTGGATGTTGGGAAGATGTTTCCATTGGGAGGAGAGACTAGGGCCCAAGGGCACAGCCTCAGAGTTAAGGGAAGACCTTTTAGAACAGAGATAAGGAGACATCTCTTCAACCAGAGAGTGGGGAATCTGTGGAGTTCACTGCCACAAAAGGCTGTGGAGGCCAGGTCACTGAGTTTATTTAAGACTGAGATAGATAGGTTCTTGAATATCAAGGGGATCAAAGGTTACAGGGAGAAAAAGGAAGAATGGGGTTGAGAAACTTATCAGCCAAGACTGAATGGTGGAGCAGACTCAAGATGCTGAATGGCCTAATTTCTGCTGCTATGTCTTATGGTTTAAGTAAAAGAAGGAATATGACCAGAGAGTGAACAGAAATGTTAACAGCTAACATAGGGTCATTTCAAGTATTGAAGATGGAACATGATCAGTTCAGAAAAATTAGATTCTCAGTTGCTTAAACAGAGGAATGGAGGACCATTTTCATCTCTATTCATTTGGTAACAACAGAACAGTATTATTATGAAATAGGAGCACTGCAGTTTCTGCTTTAGAGCTGATGGTGTCCAGGATTCTGTCATTCCTGATGAAGGGCTTACGCCTGAAACGTCGACTCTCCTGCTCCTCGGATGCTGCCTGACCAGCTGTGCTTTTCCAACGCCACACTTTTGGGCTCTGACACTCCAACATCTGCCGTCCTCACTTTCTCCTAATCAAGAGATAAACCTGAATGCAAAGTGAAAACAGAAATGAGGATTATTAATCAAAGCATGTTGGGGAAAGCAACAGGATATGTAGAGTAGTAGGGTAAGGGGAATGGGTCTGGGTAGGTTACTGTTTGGAGGGTCAATATAGACTTGTTGGGCCAAATGGCCTGTTTCCAAACTGTAGGGATTCTATGGAAGGACTAGAAGCAGCCTTTATTCAAATATATTTTATATTGAGAGTTTTGGTGGAGACTGAGTAGGGCTTCACCACTGGAGAGAAGGAGGTGGTAGTAGTTGAACAGAAATGTGTTTGTTATGTCAACTACCATGTGGGAATGATGTTCCATATCAGGGTGAACCATAAACATAAAAAATAACAATAAGGGTCAAACACCCAGCCCTTTGAGCATGAATCACCTGTCAATGGAGAGACTGAGAAGATGGACTAGGAATTAACTGGACTCAGAAGATAACGCCACTGGAATGGTTAGGGAGGGAGGTTGGAAACCAGTTTTAAATTACAATCTTGGGCCAATGATAAGATTTCAAGACGGTATGAAGTTGAAACAAATGGAGAAAATCCACAGCAACAAGCAGCATGATTCAACTCTAGACATAGGTGAAAACTTTGAAAGTTTAGTTAAGGGACAGGAAGACTGAACTTCAATGGCCTGAACTTATTTTCCCATTCAGCAGACCTCTGTACAGCAGAATGAGAAGACAACATATTTATACACTTGTCACTTGCCTTAGAGGGAGTGCTGGTCATCAGGGGAACAGATCAACGGGGGTCTTATATTGTCAGAAAATCTGATGGGATATTCAGGAGGATCAGGGAAGCATTAACCTTACCTGAGACAAGAAGCGAGGTTTTGATTATCAGAGGATGTGGGACAGCCCACACCAATACTACATCACAGAGTGTGCAAGGCAAAGGGACTGGGGCTTCAGCCAACCCAGACCCAGGTACAACACCATCATCCTGAGGCTAAAAGCAAATGAAACCGACCCAGGATATCCATCAGAGATCAAGATCCTGCTGATTATGAAATTCAAACTTTGAGGAGTTGTGGAGGATGGTAACGTAATAGCAATAACGTTAATAATGATGTGAGGATTACATCATTAAGCGAATAAGTAAAAATAAAACATGGAAAGTCCAGGTAGAAAGAAACTGAGGAGGAGCACAATAATTTAGTGTGTGATAATAAGTGAATCTGATTTCACTAAGAGATTGAGAGAAGATATTAGGCTCAACTGTGGATGTAAAGTGAAAGGTCTCTGACACTACTTTACAGAGCTGGATTGACTAACCAGCAAAGTTAATACTCTCCTTCATCATAGAATCGTTACCGTATGGAAACAGACCATTTGGCTCAACAAATCCATACCAAATCTCTAAGAAGTATCCCACACCCAGATTGCTCTACATTTTACCCCTGACTAATGCACCTAATCTACACATCCCTGATGGGCAATTTAGCATGGCCAATTCACCTAACCTGCACATCCTTGGACTGTGGGAGGAAACCGGAGCACAGGAGAACACATAAACTCCACTCAGACAGTCACCTGAGTCTGGAATTGAACCCAGATCCCTCGTGATGTGAGGCAGCAATGCTAACCACTGAGCTCTGTAAGTGCAGCGTGCAAGAGCTTTGCTTTAAGGGTTAACAGCTTCAAGGACAATGTGTATGTATGATTTGGAGATGCTGGTGTTGGACTGGGGTGTACAAAGTTAAAAATCACACGACACCAGGTTATAGTCCAACAGGTTTAATTGGAAGCGCTGGCTTTCGGAGTGCTGCTCCTTCATCAGGAGGTCGTGAAGGAGCAGTGGTCTGAAAGCTAGTGCTTCCAATTAAACCTGTTGGAATATAACCTGGTGTCGTATGATTTTTAACTTTAAATGTGTGTGTGTAGACACCCAAGACCCAAGATCCTGAAGACCAGGATTAACTCTGCAGGTAGCAACATTACCTTAAAGCACAAGACAGTGCAGTGCCCTCAGTTTAATGTCTCTTCCCAAAGGGAGCCCCGCTGACAGTGGAGCTGGCGGCTCAACACTGGGAGTATTAGCAAATCACTTGAGTCTCTGAACCCACAGCCCTCTCCTTTTGAGGCAAGAGTACAAGATGGTAAGCCAGGGTTGCTACACAGAGAGCACACTCTCTGGAATTCCATCCTGAGACCTCCCTCACCATGAAGAACCTTTAGTAAAAGCAGAACCATTTAACTTATCATTTTAATCGCTGCTTCCATGACCCAGCATCTGTTTCCTCAAGGAGCACTTGTGAATCATCTTGAGATTTTTTTTTACATTAAATACTTTATTTAATTGCAAGTTGTTTTTTTCAGCCTCTTGTGTTGATTAAATCTCTTAAAATCTGAGGTTATTTCGAGATGAAAGCATATTGCTTGTGACTAACACTAAAGACCTGGAAAAGAACCCAGCACCTTGAATCATAGAATCCCTACAGTGCAGAAACAAGCCATTCAGCCCATCGAGTCCACACCCATCCTCCAAACAACATCCCACCCAGTCCCACCCCATCCCTGTAACCCTGCATTCCACATGGCTAACCCACCTAACCTGAACATCCCTAGACAGTATGGATAATTTAGCATGGCCAATCCACCCCAACTTGTACATCTCTGAACTGTGGGAGGAAACCGGAGCACCCGGAGGAAACCTACACAGACACAGGAGAACATGTAAACTCCACACAGACAGTCGCCCAAGAGTGAAATCAAACTCGGGTCCCTGGTGCTGTAAGGCAGCAGTGCTAACCACTGAGCCACCATGTCACACTGGCATTTAGATATAAGCTCAGTGTTTTGTAAATCCAGGCAACTGAATATCGGTACAGAAATGCACAATGCCACTTAAATGTCTCTTTTAAATAATCAGTTTCTGTCTGTTTCTCTCTTCTGCACTTCCCCTGGATTAGTATAAGGTCAGGCTCAGTCGCACCAAACAATCAGCACTAATTACCTTTGATACTCAACTTACATTTATGAGATGGTACTGTATAGATTTTTTAAAAAACTACCTTTTCCATATTGCAGAAAAATATATTTGTGTTCGGGAAGTGAGCACAGTTTAAAAATTATTTGGGGAAATAAAGGAAATTAATTACATTTTAAAGGGACCCTTAGAAATGTTTGAAAATGTTTTTATGGCAGGATTCTCTATGCTGATGCAACACGGTGGTATACTTAGCATTGCATCATATTCTTGCGATGCCTTGCATCAGCAGCATTAAAGCAAACTTTTCTGTTTGGAGATGGTCATAGCGTCATAGAGGTATACAGCACGAAAACAGAACCTTCAGTCCAATGCCGACCAAGCTATGATCTACTGCGTATCCTTCATAACTGCTCCTGACTCCCCAAAGCCTGTGCATCATCAACAAGGCACAAGTCAGGAGTGTGATGGAATACTCCCCAGCTGCTTCATCATTGACCTTCCCTCCATCATCATGCCAGAAATGGGAATGTTTGCCAATGATTGCACAATGTTCACAACTCCTCAGATACTGAAGCAGTCCATGTCAATCGCAACAAGATCTTAACAATATCCAGGCTTGGGCTGACAAGTGGCAAGTAACGTTCATGCCCCACAAATGTCAGGCTGTGACTATCACCAGTAAGAGACAATCTAGCCAGCGTCCTCAACATTCAATGGTGTTACCATCACTGAATCCTCCACTCTCAAATTCCTGGGGTTATCACTAACCAGAAATTCAACTGGACTCACCACATAAACACAATGGCTACAAGAGCACGTCACAGGCTAGGAATGCTACAGCAAGTAACTTTCTGACTCCCTAAGGCCTTTCCGCCATCTACAAGGCACAAGTCAGGAGTGTGATGGAATACTCCCCACTTGCCTGGATGGGTGCAGCTCCAACCACCATCTGGGATGCTTGATTGGAACCTTATTGACATTCACCCTCTCCACCACCAACACAGTGACAGTAGTTTGCACCATCTACAGGATGGTTTGTAACAACTGAAAGCTCCTCTGACAGCACCTTCCAAACCTGTGGAAATTTGGTGATTGTGTGTAAGGTTATTTTTCGGTATATAGAAAACAGAAACACTCTTGTCCCAGTCAATACTAACCCCAAAATAAATGACATCCTGGTTCCTATCACCTTGCCAGTTCTGGGATCTTCCTGTGTACAGATTGTGCTTCAAAGTGTTCTAGTAGCTGCAGTAGGTTTTGTAATGTCCTGAGCTTGTGGGAGAAGTGGTATATAAATGCCAGTCCTTCTCTTTCCTGTGCCAGTCTGATGGCCAACCCCACTCCAGTGCACCCTACCCCATTGGTAAGGGGACTTCCCACCCTTGCTTTGCCCCTCTATTATTATCCTTCTTCAAGTTGAGAAAAGTGAAGGAAAGTTCCATGAAATTGGAAAATAGTGAATATAATTGTTTTGTTCAAAATTGGAAGGAGACAGAAAGCAGGAAAGGCCACTCAGTTTAATATCTGTCGATGGAAAGGTGTTACAAACTGTTATTAAAGATGTTGTAGCAGATTTACTTGGAAAAGTTCAAAGGAATCGGGACGACTCACCGTGGTTTTGTGAAAGGGAAGATATGTCTAACCAATTTACTTGAGTTCTTTAAGGAAGTACCAGGTGCCGAGGACGAAGGAGAACTGGTGAACGTGCAGTACTTAGGTTTCTATATGTGTTTGGTAAGTTGTCACTTCAAAGGGTTGTGCAGAAAATAAAAACTCATGATGTAGCGGGTAAGATATTGGTATAAAGACCTGTCGATTCTGGCGATCTGAAAGTAGCAATCGCTGCAGGAACTCAGCAGGTCTGGCAGCAAAAGTGGAGAGAGAAACAGAGTTAACGTTTCGAGTCCAGTGATCTTTCTTCAGAACCCTTCAGTTGAAAGCACTTTAAAACATATATTCACAAATAATAATAATGTATCATGGATCTTCATCATGGCATGGATGGAAGATTGCTTAGCTAACAGGAAACAGACAGTGGAAATAAATGGGCCTTTTTTTTGAGTTGACAAGGGGTAACAAATAGTGAGCCACAGGGTTCAAATGACTTGGATGATGAGACTGAATGTACGTTTTGCTAAATTTGCTGACCACACAAAAATATGTAGGACAGCAAATTGTGAAGAGGACATAAGAGCCTAAAGATGAAGATGAAGACTTCAACTCCCTCTCCCACTCCACCAAGGACATGCAGGTCCTTGGACTCCTCCATCGCCAGACCTTGGCAACACGACGCCTGGAGGAAGAGCGTTCATCTTCCGCCTAGGAACCCTCCAACCACAAAGGATGAACTCAGATTTATCCAGTTTCCTCATTTCCCCTCCCCCCACCTTGTCTCAGTCAAATCCCTCGAACTCAGCACCCCCTTCCTAACCTGCAATCTTCTTCCTGACCTCTCCGCCCCCAGCCCACTCCGGCCTATCACCCTCACCTTGACCTCCTTCCACCTATCGCATTTCATCACCCTCACCTTGACCTCCCTCCACCTATCGCATTTCCAACGCCCCTCCCCCAAGTCCCTCCTCCCTACCTTTTATCTTAGCCTGCTGGGCACACTTTCCTCATTCCTGAAGAAGGGCTTATGCCTGAAACGTCGATTCTCCTGTTCCTTGGATACTGCCTGACCTGCTGCGCTTTTCCAGCAACACATTTTCAGCTAAAGATGAAGATAGACAGCTAAAGGTGAGGGGCCAAAGATCTGACACATGGAGTAGAACATGGAAAATGTGAAATTGTCAATTTAGCAGGAAGAATGAAAAAAGAAGCAAAATATATAAATAATGAGTGATTACAGAGCTCTGAGATGCAGGAGAATCTAAGAGTCCATGTGCATGAGTCAAACAAGTAACTAGGAAAGCAAATAGGATGTAACTATTTATTGCAAGGGGAATTAAAAACAAAAGATATGTTTCAATTATACAGGCATTGGTGCAGTACTTTTTAAACATGTGCAGTATTGGTGGTGGCATGGTGGCTCAGTGGCCTCACAGCACCAGGGATCTGGAGTCAATTCCAGTCTCAGGCATCTGTTTGTGTGGAGTTTGCACTTTCTCCCCGTGTCTGCGTGGGTTTCCTCCGGGTGCTCCAGTTTCCTCCTACAAGGATGTCTAGGTTAGGTGAATTGGCCGTAGTGTTCAGGGATGTTTAGTTTAGGTGCATTGGTCTGGAGTAAATATAGGGGAATGGGTCTGTGTGGGTTACTCTTTGGAGGGTCAATGTGAACTTGTTGGACCGAAGGGCCTGTTTCCAAACTGGAGGGATTCTATAACAAAGGTGGTCTTATTTAGTGAAGGATGTTAATACATCAGAATAAGTTCAGAGAAGGCTGACAAGACTAACACCTGGAATGGGCACATTGTCTAGTGAGGAAAGTTTGGACAGTACAGGCGTGTACCTGCTGGTGTTTAAAAGAGTAAGAAATGATCTGATTGAAACATAAAGTCGCGAGGGGACTTGCCCGGGTGGATGCGGAGAGGATGTTATCCCTTGTGGGAGAGTCTGGAACCTGGGAGTGACTGCTTAGAAATGAGAAGTTGTCCATTTAAGACAGAGGTGAGGAACTATTTCCTTTCCTCACAAATGGTCATCAGGCTTTGTAACTCTCTTCCTCAAACGGAGATGGAGAGAATCTTATCAGGGTTAGATGAGAATGAGCAGCAATCAAACAGGCCATGATCTTACTGAATTGCAGAATGTACTCAAGAGGCTGTGTAGCTGACCCTGCTGTTCATAGATTTGCAAAACGCCAGTAGTCACAAGGGCTCTTTAAGTCCAGCAGTGCACGAGATCCTCCTCAGTCACAGAATTGATAAATCAATTGGCAGTCACTCAGATGGCGAGGCAAGATCATACTTAAAGAGTCTCCTTGACAAAGAACCAAAGGGTTAACGGAAGCTGAGTGAAGACATCTAACAGTGGAACATGAGAAGCCATGCACCCTTGTTTTAACTGGTAATTATAGAGAATTTCTCAGTTGGCTACTGATGCCAATTACGATGTTATTGCCTCTTTTTATACCTAGCACAGTAGGGATGCCTTTGGATAATGACTTACATGTCGAGTTAATCACTGTGCTGGCTCTCACGGTGCTCCAAGCAATTGAAACCTTGATTTTCTCGGATAAAAGACTGCAGCTCGAATCATCATTGATGAATATGAAGTGCAGCCCACATGTGGTTTCTCAGTAAATCAAACACCAGTGTTTGATAAATCCAATTACAGCATGTTGCAAATGTTGAGATAATATTTATAACAGATGAGGCCTTTACACATTGAGCATTGTAGTCTCATTCTGAAATGCACAATCTGCAACAACTGTTTCTACAGGTGGAGGCATCATTTACGCACTCGGCTTTCCACAGTCAGTCAGGTCGTCCTGACATCTGGTTGACATGGAAGTCATGTGGGCAGTGCCTATAAAAACTTTAAAGCACAGCAGATGCCACACACGTGCGCGCACACACACACCTACACACACACACCTACACACACCCACACACACAGCCAC